>NC_083433.1:32980707-33220665 GCF_020745735.1 Hemiscyllium ocellatum
TCAGCTCTCCCCTGGGTCAGTGATACAGACACAGTGGGGTCAGGCTCTTCTCATCTGGGTCAGTGAAAGAGACACAGTGGGGTCATTCGGATCTCCCCTGGGTCAGTAACAGAAACACTGTGGTATCAATCTGCTCTCCCCACTGTCAGTGACAGAGACACAGTGGGGTCAGTCTGCTGTCCTGTAGGGTCAGTGATACAGACACAGTGGGGTCAGTCTGCTTTCCCTTGGGTCAGTGAAAGAGACACAGTGGAGTCAGTCTGCTGTCCCCTGGGGTCAGTGATACAGACACGGTGGGGTCAGTCTGCTTTCTCCTGGGTCAGTGACAGAGACACAGTGGGGTCAGGCTGCTCTCCCCTGTGGTCAGTGAAAGAGACATAGTGGGGTCATTCTGCTCTCCCCTGGGACAGTAACAGAGACACTGTGGGGTCAGACTGCTTTCCCCTGGGTCAGTGACAGAGACACTGTGGTATCAATCTGCTCTCCCCAGGGTCAGTGACAGAAACACAGTGGTGTCATTGTGCTCTCCCCTGTGACAGTAACAGAGACACAGTTGGGTCTGACTGCTCTCCCCTGGGTCAGTAAGAGAGACACAGTGGGGTCAGTCTTCCCTCCTCTGGGGTCAGTGACAGAGGCACAGTGGAGTCAGGCTGCTCTCCCCTGGCGTCTGTGACACAGACACAGTGAGGTCAATCTGCTCGCCCTGGGGTCAGCGATACAGACACAGTGGGGTCAGTCTGCTCTCCCCTGGGTCAGTGACAAAAACACAGTCCGGTCAGGCTGCTCTCCCCTGGGGTCAGTGACAGAGGCACAGAGGGTTCAGGCTGGTCTCCTCTGGGGTCAGGGACAGGAACACATTTGGGTCAGTCTGTTCTCCTCTGAGTCAGTTAACAGAGGCACAGTGGGTTTAGTCTGCTCTTTCCAGGGTCAGAAAGAGATACAGTGGGGTCAATCTGCAGTCCCCTGGGGTCAGTAATACAGACACAATGGGGTCAGTCTGCTTTCCCCTGGGTCAGTGACAGAGACACAGTTGGGTCAGGCTGCTCTCCCCTGGGTCAGTAACAGAGACACTGTGGGATCAATCTGCTCTCCCCAGGGTCATTGACAGAGACACAGTGTGTTTAGTTTGCTATCCCCAAGGTCAGTGACAGAGACACAGTGGGGTCAGTCTACTCTCCCGTGGGGTCACTGATGCAGACACAGTAGGGTCAGTCTGCTCTCCCCTGGGTCAGTGATACAGACACAGGGCGGACAGTTTTCCTTCCCTGTGGTCAGTGACAGAGACACGGTGGGTTCAGGCTGCTCTCCCTTGGGGTCAGTGGCAGAGACACAGTTGGGTCAGTCTGCTTTCCCCTGGGTCAATGACAGAGACACAGTGGGGACAGCCTTCCCTCCCTGGGGTCAGTGACAGAGACACAGTGGGATCAATCTTCCCTCCCTGGGTCAGTGACAGGTACGTGATGGGGTCAGTCTGCTCTCCCCCGAGTCATTGATACAGACACAGTGGTTTCAGTGTGCTCTCCTCTGGGTCAGTGATACAGACACAGTGAGTTCAGTCTGCTCTCTCCTAGGTCAGTAACAGAGACACAGTGGGGTCAGTCTGCTGACCCCTGGCGTCAGTGATACAGACACAGTGGGGTCAGTCTGCTTTACCCTGGGTCAGTGACAGAGACACAGTGGGGTCAGACTGCTCTCCCCTGTGGTCAGTGACAGAGACACTGTGGTATCAATCTGCTCTCCCCAGGGTCAGTGACACAGACACAGGGAGGTCAGGCTGCGCTCCCCTGGGGTCAGTGACAGTCACACAGTGGGGTCAGTCTGCTCTCCCCAGGGTCAGTAAGAGACAACAGTGGGGTCAGTCTGCTCTCCCTGGACCGCAGTAACAGACGTACAGTGGGGTCAGGCTGCTCTCCAATGGGGCCAGTGACAGAGACACAGTCGGGTCAGGCTGCTCTCCCCCAGGGTCATTGACAGACACACAGTGGGGTCAGTCTGCTCTCCCCAGTGTCAGTGATACAGACAGAGTTGGGTCAGTCTGCAATCCCCAGGGTCACTGACAGACACACAATGAAATCAGTCTGGTCTCCCCTGGGTTAGTAACAAACATACAGTGCTGTCAGTCTGCTCTCCCTGGGGTCAGTGACAGGGACGTGATGGGGTCAGTCTGCTCCCCCCTACGTCAGTGATAATGACACAGTGGGGTCAGTCTGCTCTCCCCTGAGTCATTGATACAGACACAGTGGTTTCAGTCTGCCTCCTCTGGGTCAGTGACAGTGACACAGTGGGGTCAGACTGCTCTCCTCTGGGTCAGTAACAGAGACACGGTGGGGTCAGTTGCTCTCCCCAAAGCCAGTGACAGTGACACAGTGGGGTCAGTCTGCCCTCCCCAAGGTCAGTAACAAAGATACAGTGGGTTCAGTCTGCTCTCCCCAGGGTCAGTAACAGATACACAGTACGGTCAGTCTGCTGTCCCCTGGGTCAGTGACAGTCACACAGTGGGGTCAGGCTGCTCTCCCCAGGGTCAGTAAGAGACAACAGTGGGGTCAGTCTGCTCTCCCTGGAGTCAGTGATACAGACACATTGGGGTCAGTCTGCTCTCCCCAGGGTCAGTGACAGAAACACAGTGGGGTCAGGCTGCTCTCCCTGGGGTCAGTGACAGACACACAGTTGGGTTAGTCTGCTCTCCCCTGGGTCAGTGACAGAGACACAGTGGAATCAGTCTGCTCTCCCCTGGGTTCGTAACAAGCAAGCAGTGTGGTCAGGATGCTCTCCCATGGGGCCAGTGACAGAGACACAGTAGGGTCAGGCTCTCTCCCCTGGGGTCAGTGACAAACACACAGTGGGGTCAGTGTGCACTCCCCAGGGTCAGTAACAGAGACACAGTGGGTTGAGTCTGCTCTCCCTGGGATCAGTGGTACCGCCACAGTGGGGTCAGTCTGCTCTCCCCAGGGGTCAGTGATACAGACCCAGGGCGGACAGTTTTCCTTCCCTGTGGTCAGTGAAAGAGACACGGAGGGGTCAAGCTGCTCTCCCCTGGGGTCAGTGGCAGAGACACAGTGGGGTCAGTCTGCTGTCCCCTGGGTCAGTGACAGAGACACAGTGGAATCAGTCTGCTCTCCCCTGGGTTCGTAACAAGCAAGCAGTGTGGGGTCAGTCTGCTCTCCCTTGGGTCAGTGACAGAGACACAGTGGGGTCAATCTTCCCTCCCTGGGTCAGTGACAGGGACGTGATGGAGTCAGTCTACTCTCCCCTACATCAGTGATAAAGGCGCAGTGGGGTCAGTCTGCTGTCCCCTGGGGTCAGTGATACCGACACACTGGGGTCAGTCTGCATTCCCCTGGGTCAGTGAAAGAGACACAGTGTGGTCATACTGCTCTCCCCTGTGGTCAGTAACAGAGACACTGTGGGGTCAGATTGCTCTCCCCTGGGTCAGTGATACAGACACAGTAGGGTCAGTCTGCTCACCCCCGGGTCAGTGACAGAGGCGCACTGCGGTCAGTCTGCGCTCCGTGGAGTCACTGATACAGACACCGTGGGGTCAGTCTGCTCTCTCCTGGGTTAGTAACAGACGTACAGTGGGGTCAGGCTGCTCTCCAATGGGGCCAGTGACAGAGACACAGTCGGGTCAGGCTGCTCTCCCCCAGGGTCATTGACAGACACACAGTGGGGTCAGTCTGCTCTCCCCAGTGTCAGTGATACAGACAGAGTGGGGTCAGTCTGCAATCCCCAGGGTCACTGACAGACACACAATGAAATCAGTCTGGTCTCCCCTGGGTTAGTAACAAACATACAGTGCTGTCAGTCTGCTCTCCCTGGGGTCAGTGATACAGACACAATGGGGTCAGTCTGCTCTCCCCAGGGTCAGTGACAGAAACACAGTGGAGTCAGGCTGTTCTCCCTGGGATCAGTGACAGACACACAGTTGGGTTAGTCTGCTGTCCCCTGGGTCCATTACAGAGATACAGTGAGGTCAGTCTTCCCTTCTCTGGGGTCAGTGACAGAGGCACAGTGGAGTCAGTCTGTTCTCCCCTGGGTCAGTGACGGAGACACAATGGGGTCAGTCTGCTCTCCCTTGGGTCAGTGACAGCGACACAGTGGGATCAATCTTCCCTCCCTGGGACGTGATTGGGTCAGTCTGCTCACCCCTACGTCAGTGATAAACGCACAGTGGGGTCAATCTTTCCTCCCTGGATCAGTGACAGGGACGTGATGGGGTCAGTCTGCTCCCCCCTACGTCAGTGATAATGACACAGTGGGGTCAGTCTGCTCTCCCCTGAGTCATTGATACAGACACAGTGGTTTCAGTCTGCTCTCCTCTGGGTCAGTGACAGTGACACAGTGGGGTCAGACTGCTCTCCTCTGGGTCAGTAACAGAGACACGGTGGGGTCAGTTGCTCTCCCCAAGGCCAGTGACAGTGACACAGTGGGGTCAGTCTGCCCTCCCCAAGGTCAGTAACAAAGATACAGTGGGTTCAGTCTGCTCTCCCCAGGGTCAGTAACAGATACACAGTACGGTCAGTCTGCTGTCCCCTGGGTCAGTGACAGTCACACAGTGGGGTCAGGCTGCTCTCCCCTGTGGTCAGTGAAAGAGATGCAGTGGGGTCAATCTTCCCTCCCTGGGTCAGTGACAGTGACGTGATGGGGTCAGTCTGCTCTCCCCTACATCACTGATAAAGACACAGTGGGGTCAGTCTGCTCTCCCCCGAGTCATTGTTGCAGACACAGTGGTTTCAGTCTGCTCTCCCCAGGGTCAGTAACAGAGACACAGTGGGTTCAGTCTGCTCTCCCCAGGGTCAGTAACAGAGACAGAGTGGGGTCAGTCTGCTGTCCTCTGGGGTCAGTGATACAGACACAGTGGGGTCAGGCTGCTTTCCCCTGGGTCAGTGCCAGAGACACAGTCGGGTCAGGCTGCTCTCCCCCGGGATCATTGACAGACACACAGTGGGGTCAGTCTGCTCTCCCCAGTTTCAGTAAACAGAGACACAGTGGAATCAGTGGGCTCTCCATTGGGTTAGGAACTGACATACAGTGGGGGCAGGCTGCTCTCCCCTGGCGTCAGTGACAGACACACAGTGGGGTCAGGCTGTTCTCTCTGGGGTCAGTGACAGACACACAGTTGGGTTAGTCTGCTCTCCCCCTGGGTCAATGACAGAGACACAGTGGGGTCAGTCTTCCATCCTCTGGGGTCAGTGACAGAGGCACAGTCGGGTCAGTGTGCTCTCGCCAAGGTCAGTGACAGAGACACAGTCGGGTCAGTCTACTCTCCCCGGGGTCAGTGGTACAGACACAGTAGGGTCAGTCTGCTCTCCTCTGGGTCAGTAACAGAGACACAGTGGGTTCAGTCTGCCCTCCCCTGAGTCATTGATACAGACACAATGGTTTCAGTCTGCTGTCCTCTAGATCATTGATACAGAAACAGTAGGGTCAGACTGCTCTCCTCTGGGTCAGTCACAGAGACACAGTGGGGTCAATCTTTCCTCCCTGGGTCAGTGACAGGGACGTGATGGGGTCAGTCTGTTGCCCCCTACATCAGTGATACAGACACAGTGGGGTCAGTCTGCTTTCCCCTGGGTCAGTGACAGAGACATAGTGCGGCCAGGCTGCTCTCCCCTGTGGTCAGTGAAAGAGACACAGTGGGATTATTCTGCTCTCCCCTGGGTCAGTAACAGAGACACTATGGGGTCAGACTGCTCTCCCCTGGGTCAGTGACAGAGGCGCACTGGGGTCAGTCTGCACTCCGTGGAGTCACTGATACAGACACAGTGGGGTCGGTCTGCTCTCCCCTGGGTTAGTTAGAGACATACAGTGGGGTCAGGCTGCTCTCCCATGAGGCCAGTGACAGAGACACAGTCGGGTCAGGCTGCTCTCCCCCGGGATCATTGACAGACACACAGTGGGGTCAGTCTGCTCTCCCCAGTTTCAGTAAACAGAGACACAGTGGAATCAGTGGGCTCTCCATTGGGTTAGGAACTGACATACAGTAGGGTCAGGCTGCTCTCCCCTGCGTCAGTGACAGACACACAGTGGGGTCAGTCTGCTCTTGCTGGGGTCAGTGATACAGACACAGTGGGGTCAGTCAGCTCTCCCCAGGGTCAGTGACAGAAGCACAGTGGGGTCAGGCTGCTCTCTCTGGGGTCAGTGACAGACACACAGTTGGGTTAGTCTGCTCTCCCCTGGGTCAATGACAGAGACACAGTGGGGTCAGTCTTCCATCCTCTGGGGTCAGTGACAGAGGCACAGTCGGGTCAGTGTGCTCTCGCCAAGGTCAGTGACAGAGACACAGTCGGGTCAGTCTACTCTCCCCTGGGGTCAGTGGTACAGACACAGTGGGTTCAGTCTGCCCTCCCCTGAGTCATTGATACAGACACAATGGTTTCAGTCTGCTGTCCTCTAGATCATTGATACAGAAACAGTAGGGTCAGACTGCTCTCCTCTGGGTCAGTCACAGAGACACAGTGGGGTCAATCTTTCCTCCCTGGGTCAGTGACAGGGACTTGATGGGGTCGGTCTGCTGCCCCCTACATCAGTGATAAAGACACAGTGGGGTCAGTCTGCTCTCCCCTGAGTCATTGATACAGACACAGTGGTTTCACTCTGCTCTCCACTAGGTCAGTAACAGAGACACAGTGGGTTCAGTCTGCTCTCCCCAGGGTCAGTAACAGATGCACAGTGGGGTCAGTCTGCTGTCCCCTGGGATCCGTGACAGAAACAAAGTGGGATAAGTGAAAGATCATTGCCAACGGCTTTGCAATTTCCCCTCTTGCTTCCCACATAATCCTAGGATATATCCCGTCAGGCCCGGGGGACTTGTCTATCCTCAGTTTTTCAAAATGACCAACACATCTTCCTTCCTAACAAGTATCTCCTCTAGCTTACCAGTCCGTTTCATACTCTCCCATTCAACAATACGGTCCCTCTCATTTGTAAATGCTGAAGAAAAGTACTCATTCAAGACCTTTCCAATCCCTTCCGACTCAATACACAATCTCCCACTACTGTCCTTGATCGGACCTACCCTCGTTCTCATCATTCTCATGTTTCTCACATACACATAAAAGGCCTTAGGGTTATCCTTGATCCTCCCCGCCAAAGATTTTTCATGCCCTCTCTTAGCTCTCCTAATCCCTTTCTTCAGCTCCCTCCTGGCTATCCTGTATCCCTCCAACGCTCTGTCTGAATCTTGTTTCTTCAACCTTACATAAGCCTCCTTCTTCCTCTTTACTAGACATTCAACCTCCTTCACCAACCAAGGTTCCCTCACACGACCATTTCTTTCCTGCCTGACAGGTACATACATATCAAGGACACGTCGTATCTGTTCCTTGAAAAAGTTCCACATTTCAATGACATCCTTCCCTGACAGCCTATGCTCCCAACTTATGCTCCTCAGATCCTGTCTTGCAGCATTGTATTTACCCTTCCCCCAATTGTAAAACCTACCCTGTTGCATTCACCTCTCTCTCTCCATAACCAAGGTGAAAGTCACAGAATTGTGGTCACCATCACCAAAATGCTCACCCACTAACAAGCCCATCACTTGTCCCGGTTCGTTACCAAGTACCAAATCCAATATGGCCTCCCCTCTGGTCGGACAATCTACATACTGAATTAGAAAAGCTTCCTGGACACACTGCACAAACACCGCCCCGTCCTATCTACTTGATCTAAAGAGCTTCCAATCAATATTTTGGAAGTTGAAATCGCCCATGACTACTACCCTGTGGCTTCTGCACCTTTCCAAAATCTGTTTCCCATTCTGTTTCTCCACCTCTCTGCTGCTATTGGGGGGCCTATAGTAAACACCCAACAAGGTGACTGCTCCTTTCCTATTTCTAACTTCAGTCCATACTACCTCCAAAGGCAGATCCCCCTCGAACTACCTTTCTGCAGCCATTATACCATTTCTAATTAGCAACACCACACCCCCTCCTTTTTTACCACCCTCCCTAATCTTACTAAAACATCTGTAACCAGGAGCCTCCAACAACCATTCCTGTCCCTCTTCTATCCACGTTTCTGTGATGGCCACAACATTGACCCAAGTACCAATCCACACCATAAGTTCACCCACCTTATTTCTGATACTTCTTGCATTGAAGTATACACACTTGAGCCCATCTCTGTGTCCGCAAGTATTCCCTGTCAGTGCTACCTTCTCCACAGCCTCCCTACATTCTTGGACATCCTGAAAAACAGCTAACCCATTTGCTGGACTACAAGTCTGGATCCCATCCCCTGCCAAATTAGTTTCAACCCTCCCCCGAAGAGTGCTAGCAACCTACCTCCCAGGATATTGGTGCCCTTCTGGTTCAGGTGCAACCCATCCTGCTTGTACAGGTCCCACCTTCCCCAGAATGCAGTCCAATTGTCCAAATACCTAAAACCCTCCCCCCTACACCATCCTTGCAGCCATGTGTTCAACTGCACTCTCTCCCTATTCCTTACCTCACTGTCATGTGGCACTGGCAACAATCCAGAGATGACAACTCTGTCCGTCCGAGCTTTTAGCTTCTAACCTAACTCCCTGAGCTCCTGAATGACCTCCCCACCTCTCTTCTCACCTATGTCGTTGGTTTCAATGTGCACCACGACTTTTGGCTGCACATCCCGCCTTTGTGCTTCAGATTTCTGAAGCCTTGCCCCACTTAGAAAAAAGTCTCTGCTTCTCTCCTGCTAATCCCAGTGAATAACCTCACACACTTTACCACATTGTAGTCCGCCTACCGAATCAACCTGAGGAGAACCCTAAACAAGGACTCACTCCCCGAGTACCTTTTTTAAGCTTCAGGTCTGGCAGCATCTGCCCAAGGAGAGAAAATGCAGAGGCAGCTGTCCTCCATAAGTGCACGCTTTGGGACTTGGTGCAGTGACGCACAATTTCTTCATCAGATTCACCTCTCTGTCTGTGGGAGTATTTTTCATTCTGATAGATATTATTGTGTTTGGCATCACCTAGAATCAATCTTTTGTGTTTTTTTCTCTCTCATAAGAGTCATAGAGATGTATAGTACGGAAGCAGACCCATCTGTCCAACTCGTCAATGTCGACCACATGTCCTAAACTTATCTAGTCCCATTTGCCAGCACTTGGCCCATATCCCTCTTAACCCTTCCTATTCATATATCCATCCAGATGCCTTTTAAATGCTGTAATTATACCAACCTCCACCACTTCCTCTGGCAGCTTATTCCACACACACACCACCCTCTCCATGAAAAAGTTGCCTTTTATATCTTTCCCCTCTCACCCCAAACCTATGCCCTCTACTTCTCTATGCCCCCACCCCAGGGAAAAGACCTTGTCTATTTACCCTATCTATGGCCCTCATGATTTAATAAACCTCTATAAGGTCACCCCTCAGCCTCTAATGCTCCATGGAAAACAGCCCCAGCTTATCCAGCCAAACATTACAGCTCAAACCTTCCAAACCTGGCCACATTCTTATAAATCTTTTCTGAACACGTTCATGTTTCACAACATCCATCTATGGAACGGACACCAGAATTGCACATAATATTCCAAAAGTGGCCTATCAGATGTCTTGTACAGCCGTAACATGACCTTATAATTCCTGCACTCAATGCTCTGTCCAACTGAAGGAAAGCATATCAAACACCTTCTTCACGCTCTGATCTAACTGTGACTCCACTTTCAAGGAGCTATGAAGCTGCCCTCCAAGGCCTCTTTGTTCAGCAACACTTCCCCAGGATCTTACCTGAAAGGGTTGTTTCTCGCAAGTTTTGAGAAGTTTTGTAGCTCAGGTTGACATATTGGATGTAAGTTTTTTCGCTGAACTGGAAGATGGCAGGGGGGTGTGGGGAGGGTGATAGGATAAGAATGTTTTTATCTTTTTTCAGTCCTTCTAGTGCTTTTCTTTCTTGTGTATTGAGTGTGTTTCCTTCGTTTTGCCTGCTTAATGTTGGTGCAATGGTCTGTCTAATTATTTGCTGTGTTTCTCCTGTGAGTTAGTTGTCTTCCAGTGTTGTTTCCAACGCTACTAAGAAATCTTTCTTGTCTGCATCCTGGAAGTTGCAATTCAATCCTTTTACTAAGACAGCTTCTTCAGTGTCTGTTAAGGGTTGGTCAGGTAAGTTTTTTTTATCCATACTTCTGTGTTGTCTGTGTTGTTACTTTGTGTGAGTTTGTCTAGCTTTTCTGTAAGTTGAGTTATTCCCTCTGAGAAAAATAACAGGAAATAACATCACCATAGGAAATGACATCACCAACCCAAGGAACCCTAAAAACATAAATAGAAAGCGGGTCACAAACACCAGTGCTTCACCAGAGGCTCAGTGATGATGTTACCTAGTATGGTGATGAAATGTCTGAAAATGAATCTTCCAGCCCAGTGAGCAAACTTACATTGTTTCTCTTTGAGTTTTCTTCTGAAGCAGCTGCTAACGGCCACTTGGGGCATGAGGTGGCCATTACCGCGTGGGGTGTGGGCCCTGAAACAAAAATGGCAGCGGTCCTACCCAGAAAGGAAAAGCGTCAGAGGGAAAGCAGACTGTGTTAACAAGGTCTCGTTTCTGAAGGTAATGATGGTGGTTATTGGTGGGGGAGAGGGGTGGAGGAAATGCGGACTGTGTTAATAAAGTTCCGTTCCTGAAAGTAATGATGGGGATATTAGGGGATGGGGGGAGAACGGACTGTGTTAATGAAGTCCTGTTCCTGAAGGTAATGATGGTGGATATTGGGGGTGGAGGGGGAGAGAAGAGATTCTGCTTGGACCTATTTCCTTCCCCCCAGTGAGTCATCTTACTGGTAGGCAAAGCTGGGTGACTATTACAGATTTTATTTTATGTCTCCACACCCCCGGCCCCCCCACCCACCCACACACCCCCACACCCCGACTCAGCCCCGTGTGTTTCTATTTAAATTGGACGATATTCTTAATGAATGCATTCTGACTCTCGTGGATTAATATTAATAGCAGGTCCAGCAGCTTCTATGATTATTGGAAATTCCCAGGGTGATCAGAATCACAATGTCTGAGTATTAAAGTGATTCCTGCACAGGGATTCATGTTGAAATACGAAATGGGGAGTAACGGGGTGGGGTGGGGGGGATTTTCAGGAATGAATTTTACTTTCCCAGTTCCAGAAATTCTCAGATAACTGTTGTTATGAAAAAAAGGGAACAATTTCAATTACCTAGTTTTTGCAGAATGACACCCTTGTGTACTTTCAGGGCCTGAGAATGACCAGTCAATCTCATTTCATATTGAGGTTTTTCTGGTAGTCGGTTTAAATTTGAAACTTTGTGATAGCCAGGAAGTGAACCCGTGTCAATGGGAAGGCAGATATACTCACCACTACACTGACTGATTTATTGGCACATGCACCAAAGTACAGTGAAAAGCTTTGTTTACAAGCAGAAAAGGCAGATTTTAGTAAGCTAAAATGTACAGATCAAAAAGGCTTAGACATAGGCAAACAGGTTACATTGCGCAGGGCGAGATCAACATTAGCAAGATCAGCATTGTTTGAGGTTAGAGATTCCATTCATTAGCTTAACAACAGTGGGGAAGAAGATGTCTCTGAACTTACTGGTGCATGTGTTCAGGCTTCTGTATCTTCTGCCTGATGGAAGAAGTTGTAAGAGAGTGGGAGTGTGATGGGTCCTTTCCGCAGCAGCGAGCCATGTAAATGGAATGGGCGGTTGGCTTCTAAGATGGTCTTGGCTCTATATCATGGTCACTCAGCAACAATCCCCTGTGCCATTCCCAAACACTCTTAACCAGGGCCTTATCGTGATACATTTAAAAGACCTGAAAGATAAACCAAAAATGTTGGCAAGACGGAGCGGGACTGAGAGCATCAACATCACGACTCTTCAGTTATCAACAAGAGTCACTGAGCTCAAAGTGTTAATTCTGCTTTCTCCCATAAATGGTGCCAGACCTGCTGAATTTCTCCACCAATTTCTGTTTTGGTTTGTGAACCCCGAGGAAACGCTTTGAAACTAACTTTAAATTACACAAAGACGAGACCATCATTACCTTCCACTTCAGTCCCATGATCAACTGTCACTTTACCTTGTTGAACACGTTGTCTGATACGGCCAGGGAATTGGAGACAGATTACAGCAGGAAAAGAAGCCATATTTGTGTTTCTCTCAGTAAAGTCAGATGAAAGCATCATCAAAACCATGCTTGACACAGGTGAGATCTTCAGTCTAACACTGTCCAAACTGAATTTTTCCAGGCACCATTATGCAGCACTATTCCTATCCTCCATTTGATGTAATTCACGCACACTCCCTCCTTTGATCAATGTTGTTTCTTCAAAGCAAATCTATCACGTTTATCACACATGACATTCTCAACGACATCCATGCTGACTCCTGGATTAATCAATGAGTCTTGAAATAACCAGAATTTTCCCAGCTCTGGAAATGTAACAGCAGTCGTTTCCGCCGCCCCCCCCCCCCCTTATAATTTGGAGACATTTGAAAAACCTCTGAGAAAAGGATCTCATTCATATCATCTTTGGGTTATTTTTGTTGAAAATCCATTGAAAACCGTAACATTGCAATGGCCAGGAATTAGACCCAAGTCAAGTACTTAGAAAACAGTTATCCTCACCACTGTCCCACCATCACTGAGTCACCTGGGCCCTTGTTATTCCCAAACACACTAAACAAGACACTGGTAATGGCCAATGTAATTTGGTCAAAATAAAAATAGAGATTACTGGTGAAGCTCAGCATCAGCATCAGAAATCTTCATTTATGAAGAAGAATCAGTACACTCGAAAGGTAGTCTTTGCTTTCTCTCCAAAGATGCTGCCAAACCTGTTGGGTTTCACCAGCAATTTCTGTGTGGTCTTTCAGCTTTCCAGTATCCGCATTTCTCTGTTTTAAACACCACAGACATGGACCCACCATCGGGCTATTTTGTCAGGTGACAGTCTACATCATTCATTGATGTGGATGTCAAGGAGCATCTTAACCAGGGAGGGACCTGGGTGATTGAAGCAGTTTGGTGATGGAGCACAGAAGTTAAGACACTTCAGTTCGAAGCATGGTGCTTCATCCTGCGTGGATTAAAATATTGAAGATGACAGAGGAGCAGATGAGATAAAACAGAGTGGAATCTGGGCATTATTTAGGATGTGGAAGTACAGTGTCCGCATCTGATAGCATTTTGTCAGTCTAACTAATATCAGTCATTCCTGGCACTGTATTCATTAAGGGGTGAAGGGTCAGTGAACAGAGAGGAGTGTCTTTGTTGTTCTGTTTATGACTTGCCATTTACAGGTCCGTTAGTGACGTTTCAGTCTCCCGGGAAGTTTGTTCCCAATTGTGCCCAAACCAGACTAGTGGAGCTGCACAGCAGAATGCATTGAGACAGGGGCCATGGAGAGAATTGGGCAAATTGTGGCGAATTAATCATCTGGTCTCTTTCAGGCTGAAATAGAGATTTATCAAACAGGCATCTTCAAAAAAATGTATTAGTGATTTGTTATCAAAGCGATTTATTTAATGAAGATGTAATCCTTTAATAATATAATCATCAGTAAGATAGAAGCATAAATAACACACACATGCATTACAGAGATTGCCTTTCTGAAAAGTTGTATTTTGGCCAATTGATTTCTTTGTTTTTGATGCGAAAAATAAAAGATTGTTTATGGAATGTTAGCATCATCTCTAACTGTGTGTTTTGGATCTTGTAGGCAATGCCCAAAACATGTGCAGTACCTGGGTGATCTGGGCAAACACAGCATTCTCAGAAAGTATAATATCAAGAAGATCGTCCAGACATTCCTTGAGAAAGACAAATAGGTTTACCCCTGAACTTGGAAGAGGGTATTTTAGAAACAGAAAAAAAATCAGCTGGTCAGTTTCGTCACAGACTTCTTGTCCCCAAACTTATTCCAGATAACAGAAGTTCCGTCTGTCTAGTCTTTGTTCAAACAATGTCAACAAGGTCCTTCCCTCCATAGGGTCCAAACCTCCTGTTGGGACCATGTGGTGGTTAGTGTGCAATGACCACTTCACATTAAAGGTATCCACAAACAGGCAACTTCCATCCCAACCCTGCCCCACACCCCCAAATGAATTTTGGGAGGTGGAACATCAGGAACCTGATGAACAACAACAACAATAGACCTGAATGCCACATTGCTGCCATTTCCCAGCACTACAACCATGATATCATTTGCTGTGAGTGAGATATGACTGGTAGGAGAAAGACAACTTAAAGGACAAGGTGATGGTTACACCTTCTTCCAGTAAAGCAAACGCAGAGCACTATCTGTATGAATTGGCGTCACCGTGAGAAAGAAACCAGTCAGAGGTCTCAACAAATTCCCCCATGTGGTAAATGAGCGACTAATGACTCTATGAAACACCCTGCACCATAGCAGTACATCACAGCCATCAGTACCTATGCCCGGAATCTGGACACAATGGACGAGACAAAATAATCATCCTACACCAGCCTCTAACTGTAGCTATCCTGCTAAAGAAAGTATTTCTCAGGCAGTGCCTCACAGCCGATCTGATGATGACGAAAATATCTGAGTCACAGAGTGCCCACAACATCTGGTCCACCCTAAACCCCTCCCCAGTCAGCAGCTGTGTGGAGACCCTTGGCCTCTAGAACAGAAACCTCCAAGACTGGCTCAGTAAGACTAAGTAGGAGATCCAGGATCTCTGAAACTGCAGCCATGAGGTATCCCTGAACCAGCAGCTCCACCAAAACCCGAGCTAAAGGAAACAAGTGAACACACAACTGAAGGCTGAGGTGCAACAAAGAAACCATGACCTAAAGAATAGATGGTAGGTGGAGAGAGTCAGCAGGAGGGTCTGTGAGTCACTGACAGCCACAATGTGCACGGCTTCTTCAGTGCAATCAAAACCATCTACAGCCCGAGTACCCAGGGAGTGACCCCACTGAGAGCCAAAAACAGAGAGTCATTCATCAAAGACCAAGAGATAGTCAGCATTCACTGGAGAGAGCACTTTGAGGGCCTCCTCCACCAATTCGCAGCCTTGAACACAAGTGGCCCTGACACCATTGCACAACACATTATCCATCGTCCCCTCAGCAAACCTCCAACCCATCATGAGCGCAAAATAAACTCTGACAGCTGAACAACAACAAGGCCTTCAGCACAGATGGAATCCCCATTGAAGGAATAAAATGTGGTAGATAATCGTTCTTGACATGAATCTATGACCTCATCACCCTTGTCTGGAATGAAGGGAGTTTGCTGGGAGACCTCAGCGATGATGTAATTGTGACCATCTTCAATAAAGAAGACAGGTCCGACCGTACAGAGAGATCTCCCCACTGTCCACCATAGGAAAGATCATCGCAAGAATCCTCCTCAATCGCCTCATCCCATTGGTTGGAGAGGTCCTCCCTAAACCTCAGTGTACCTTGAGGCACATCAAGGGGCAGAATGTGTGTTTCCGTGTGTGACAGATCCAAGCACTGTGTAGGGAACAGCAGCAACCTCTGTACATGTCCTTCTTCATTCCCACCCGTCTCAACTATGAAGGATTATGGAATATCTTCCTCAAATTTGGACGCTCACAGAATTCTGTCACCATTCTCCACCTGCTTCACACTGACACTCTAGCCATGGTCGTCACCAACACCTTCACCACATGCATACCACAATGTGATGGATAGAACTAAGTAATTCTACAACCAACAAATTTGACCTAAACCCTGCAGTCCTGCTCCATCCAGTCAGGAATGACAGTGACCAATTAAACAACTTATTGCAGGAGGAGGTGCCACATTACTATACTATAATCAACAATGGCAGAGCCCAATGCATCAGGACAAAGTTAAGGCTAAACCCAGTCTTCAGAGAGAAAATGCTGATGAGTTGCTCCATCGTTGACTCCTCTAGTAGCTAAAAGCTGGGTCCCTGACAACATTCTAGTAATGGGACAGATGGCATGTGCTCCAGAACATGCTGCACCCCAAGTCAAGCTGTTCCTGCTGAGCTACACAACTGGCATCTACTTGAGAGAGTGGGGATCTGCCCAGGTATGTGTGTGCATCAATTACAAAGCCAAGCTGGTGAATTACCACTGATCAATATGATATTGATCATGAAAATGTAAAGGACAATTTCATCAATAGTGCTATGAAACAGCACCTGCTTAAGAACAACCTGCTCAGTGAGGCCCAGTCTGGGTTCTGGCAAGGCCACTCAGCTATTGACCTCATTGCAACCTTGGTTCAAGCATGGACCAAAAAAGATTAATTCTAGAGGTGGGGTGAGTCTGACTGTGCTTAATATTAAGGCTGTATTTGACCTCGTGTGGTATAAATCGAGTCAATGTAAATCGAGGGAAACTCTCCATCTGTTGGAGGCATCTCTGTCAGAAAGGAAGAAATTTGTGGTTGATGGGAGGTGAGTCATCATAGCTGCAGGAAATCACCAGAGGAGTTCCTCAAGTGAGTATCTCAAACCCAAGTATCTTCAGTAGTTTCTTCGGATGGACTTGCCCCCATCACATGGTCAGACATGGGGATGTTAGCTAATGATTGCACAATGTTCAGCAATATTTGCCACTACTCAGATACTGAAGCACTCCATATCCTAGAAAATATCCAGGCTTGGGTGACAAGTAGTAAATACCATTCATGCCACATAAATGCCGGACAATGATCATCTCTAAAAATAGAGATTCAAACCATTGTCTCCTGTTATTCAATGTGTTTACTGTTATTGAATCCTCAACTACCAACATCTTGGGATTACCATTGACCAGGAGCTGAACTAGACCATCCATATACAATCAGTGGCAGGAATGCATATTCTCCCCGTGTCTGCGTGGGTTTCCTTCGGGTGCTCCGGTTTCCTCCCACAATCCAAAAGGTGTCCAGGTCAGGTGCATTGGTCATGCTAAATTGTCCGTAGTGTTAGGTGCATTAGTCAGGAATAAACATACGGTAGCGGAATGGGTCTGGGTAGGTTATTCTTCAGAGGGTTGGTGTGACATTTTGGGCCGAAGGATCTATTTCCATTCTGCAGGGAATCTAATTTATCTAATTTATCAAGAGCAGTCAAAAACAAGGAATATTTCAGCAAGTAACGCACTTTCTGAGTTCCCAAAGTCTGATCACCATCTGCAAGACACAAGTCAGGGGCAGAGTGGAATATTCCCCATTTTCCTCAATGAGTGAAGCTCCAACAAGAAGCTTAATACCATCTGGGATAAAACAGTCCACTTGATTCCCACCACATCCACTTCATTTTCACCACTGACTCTCAGTAACAGTATAATGTACCAACTAGTAGATGCATTGGAGAAATTCACCCAAGGTGTCTCAGACAGAACATTCCGAACCCACAGTCATCTAGATGTTCAGAGCAGCAGATAGATGGGACACCACACAATGCAAGTTCGCTTCCAAGCCAATCACCGCAAACCATCATCTCCCATGACCTCAACACCTTTGGGGATTTCCCATCCATAGCATCAAATCTCATAGTCCATCAACCCTGCACGACCCGATTCTACCTCATACACAAAATTCACAAACCTGAATGCCCCGAGCAACCCATTGTTCTGGTCTGCTCCTGCCTCACCCACCTTATCTCTGCATAACCTGACATCATTCTGTCCCCCTTAGTCCAGGGACACCCCACCCTATGTGTGGAGCACCACTCACGCTCTACATTTCCTTCATGACTTTCATTTCCCTGGCACCCAACCCCTTATCTTCACTATGGACATCCAGTCTCTGTACACATCCATCTACCATGACAAAGGCCTCCAAGCCATTGTTTCTTCTTCTCATGCTGATTCAACCAGTATCCTTCCACTGACACTTTCATTCGACTGAACTGGTCCTCATCCTCAATAATCTGAATCTTTCCTATTTCCTCCAGACCAAAGGGGTAGCCATAGGCACCCGCATGGGCCCCAGCGATGCCTGCCTCTTCGTCAGGTACGTGGAACAGTCCATCTTCTGCAGCTACATTGGCACCATTCCCCACCTTTCCTCTGCTACATCAATGATTGTATCAGCATTACCTCGTGCTCCCATGAGGAAGCATTGACACATCTTCCACCTTGACCTCAAGTTCACCTGGACTATCTCGGACACCTCCCTATCCTTCCTGGATCTCCCCATCTCCATTTCCGGTGACTGACTCAACATGGACATCTACTACAAACCCACCGACTCCCACAGCTACCTGGACTACACCTCCTCCCACCCTGCCTCCTGTAAATGATCTATCCCTCAATCCCAACTCCTCCATTTCCACTGCATCTGCCCACAGGAGGACCAAATTCACCATATAACATCCCAGACAGCCTCCTTCTTCAAAGATTGCAATTTCCCATCCTACGTGGTTGACAATACCTTCCAGCACATCTCCTCCACTTCCTGCACCTCCCCACCCTTGAACCACACTTCTCCAAGAAGGATAGCACACCCCCGGACCTCACCAACCTCGATACATCGCATTAACCTCCACCATGTCCATCACCTACAGTGAGACCCCACCACAAGGGATATATATTTCCTCCCCACCCTTCTCTGCATTTCAGAGAGACCATTCCCTTCGTGACTCCCTTGTCAGGTTCACACTCCCCCCAACCCATCATTTACACCCGCCACTTTCCCCTGCCACCACAAGAAGTGCAAATCCTGTGCTCACACCTCCCCCCTCAACTCCTATCCAATCACCCAAAGGATCCTTCCACATCCAATAGAGATTTACCTGCACTTTGATGCACGTTATCTCCTGTGTCCGTTGCACCTGATGAGGTCTTCACGATATTGGGGAGACAGCATGCCAACTTGCAGATCATTTCAGAGAACATCTCTGGAACACCCATACGAGCCAACCCCGCAGCTCTGTGGCTGAACACTTTAACTCCCCCTCTCATTCTGCCAGGGAGATGCAGGTCCTCCTCCATAGCGAAACACTAACCACCCGATGCCTTCTATCCCTCCAACCACACGAGATCAATGTGGATTTCACCAGTTTCCTCACTTGCTCTTCCTCCACCTTATCCCGGTCCCAACCTTCCAACTCAACACCGCCCTCTTGAATAGTCCGATCTGTCCATCTTCCTTCCCTTATCTGCCACACCCTCCTCTTCGACCAATCACTTTCACTCCCACCTTCACCTACCTATCACACTCTCAGCTATCCTCCTCCAAGCCCCCCCCCCCGCCTCCTGTTTATCTGTCAGCCCCCTTGGCCTACAAATCTCAGTCATGAAGAAGGGTTTAAGCCCGAAACATCGACTCTCCTGCTCCTCGGATGCTGCCTGACCTGCTGTACATTTTCAGCACCACACTCTTCAACTCTGATCTCCAACATCTCCAGTCCCCACTTTCTCCCAATCACCAGCTTGATTTGGAAACATATGACAATTTGTTAAGTATCTCTGCTTCACGGTCCTCGATAACGGTATTGTAAGTCTGCGTAGAGCACATGGACAGCAGCAGTTCATGAAAGCAGCTCTCCAACATGTTTTCAGCAGCCAATAGGGATAAGCAATAAATACTGGCCCAGCCAGCAATGCCCATGAATGGATTAGAATTTCTTTAAAATGGTGTCCAATTGTGACTAATGGTGGGCATGGGTGTTTAGGTTTAGTGAGTGTAAACTGGTTGGGTGCAGTCAGTATCTTTCTTGTTGTGAAGAGCTGAAGGGATATGCTATTTGGAACAATCTGTCAGTCTTTCAGAGACACAGCCTATAAACGTAGCATCACACAGACACTGACATTCATTGATCAGATGAGATAGACAGAATCAATTTAAAATACTTATATCTGGACTGAAGAATATTTGGAAATACAGTTAAATAATCGTCATGAAAACAATTATGTGTGGAAAGCTTGTATTCAAGGGAAACATTGCTGAATATTTTCAAAGTGCTTGGGCTAAATAATAATTTGACCTTGTGTACAATGATTTGGCTCATCAGTTGTGAACTTTGTTTTCATTGGATTTAAACTAAACAAATGGGTGATTTTTTTAATGAGACAATCGAGTGGCACTGATCAAAGGATTGATGATCTTCAATAATGAGGCTTCCTGCTTTGAGTCACACACAGCAATGTTGGTTGGGTTCATCCCAGCCATCAATGTTGATGCACAATTCTGTTTGGACACTTGCATTGTACAGCTGACAGGCACTGGATATGGCTAATGAGGGGTTCAATGTAAGATCCCATGTGCTGCAGTATTCAATCACCTTTGTAACACCTTCAATAAAGATCTGGTCCAAGGTCCAGAATTATGGAGCTTACTTGGCACACAAGATGTTATTAACACAGATAAACTTGCGAGAAATGGTCATTAATATAAAGAGTGAAAATTGCACATGAGCCATGTGCTAATCCATTGACCAATCTGCTTCAAGCTCTTCCCCCTTCTTCAAAAACATCTCTAAATTGTCTGTTGTGAGGAAAAGTTTTGAATAACCGTCCAGATCCAGTTTGGAAGCTGTCTGGAATGGTACTCTTTACTAGAAATGACATTGGGGTCCAGCAGGACTATATTTCGATTCAGAATTTTTGATAGTATTTTTGATTATTTGATAGTATTCATTTGAACATAAATCAACTGTTTACTGCAGTATTGAACTGAGCAATAATTAGCTGATTACTATAGTTGCTAAACTGAGTAATAATTAGGTGTGTACTCTAATTATTGAAGTGAATATATTTAATTTATCTTCAACTGAGAAAAAAACAATTTTGTTCAGATTGATTTTTTTAAGATTCAATCTTAAAACATTTCTGACAGACTAATCCAGCAACAATCAAACATGGTCACAATCACAGAATCCCACCTTACAGGCAACGTCCCAGATAACACAGAGACCATCTCAGGGCAGGTCCTGTCCCACTGGCAGGACAGACTAAGCAGAGGGAACAGCTCCATGGGATACAGTCAAGAGGAGGGTGCCCTGGAAATGTTCAGTATTCATGTAAGACCCCATGAAGCCTCATGACATCAGGTTAAATACCGGCATGGAAATACTCTGCTGATTATCAATTACCATGTCTCTCGAATTACTCTATTTGAACACAATATTGAAGCTGGAAAGGACGGAGAATGGACTCTGTGTGGGAGGGTTCAGCGTCCATCACAGACAGGCTCAGCAGCACCACCTGCTGACTGAGCTGGGGCAGTCCAAAAGGACATTGCTGCTGCACTGGGGCTACAGCAGGGGGTGAGGGAATCAACAAATGGGACAAAAAACATTGATCACATTGTCATCAACCTGCCCCCTGTACCTTTTATAGGCACTTCATCATGTCATGTGACACTTTCTCAATGCTAAATGATACCAGCTTCAAACAGATCGAGCAACTCACGCCCAGGTGTCCATGAAGTATAGTGGGTCATCAGCAGTAGCGGAATTATGCTTTGCACAACTCATACACAATCTGCCCAACATATCTGACTGGAGGGCTTAGGTTACAGGGGGATACTGGATAGGCTGGGTTTTTTTTTACCTGGAGCAATGGATACAGAGAGGTAACCTTGTAGAGACTCAAAATCATGAGGGGCACAGATTGGATCAATAGTGAAGGTCTTTTTTCCAAAGGAAGAAGAGTCCAAAGCTATAGGGCACAGATTGAAGCTTAGAGGGGAAAGACATCGAAGGACAACTTTGTCATGCAAACGTTAGTGTGCGCATGGAATGAGCTGCCAGAGGAAGGTCTGGAAGCTGGTACAATTACAACATTTAAAAAGGCATCCACATGGGTATATGAATACGAGGGTTTTACAGGGATACGTGTCAAACACTGGCAGATGGGACTAGGTCAGACTGGGATGTCTGGCCAGCACAAACGATTGGACCGAAGGTCAGTTTCTGTGCTGAATGACTCTCAGACTCTATATCGTCCACTCTCCCATTACCATCAAGCCAGAGGGTCCACATTGGTTCAATGAAAAGTACAAAAGAGCATACAAAGAGCAGCACTGAGTACTGACATATGGGATAACAAATTGGTGAAGCTACAAACCAGAAATACTTGTGTCTGCAACAAGAGATGGACTGAGTTAAGTAATTATACTAGTAATGAAACTCCTTTTGTCCCACTGATGCTGCCAGGCCTGCTATGTTCCACCAGTAATTTCTGTTTTTATGTCAGATCTTAGCTCTGCAATCTTGCCATATTTAAACTTAAAGTTGATAGTCAATTAAACAATCCACTGTGTGAGGAGGCTGCTCTCCAACAATTAAACCCTCAGTTATGGGGGAGCCAAGCACATAAGGCTGAAGCTTTCGCAACAATATTCAACCAAAGAAATGGCGGAGTTGATCCATTTCAGCCTCCTCCTGAGATTCCCATGTTCACAGATACCAGTCTCCAGCCAATTCAATTCACTCCACCCAACATCACAGAATGGCTGGAGGCACTGGATACTGCAATGGTTGTGGGTCCTGACAATATTTGTCTCTAACGATTGTCACGTCTCATAAAGATGTTCCAGAATAGCTAAAGTGCTGGCATGTACTCATCGTGTGAAAACTTACCGAAGTTCTGCACAAACATGAGGGCAAATCTGATGTGGTCAATTAATGATTCATTTGTCCATTCTCTAATGTGAAAATATAAAGTCAGGTGTCATCAGTGTTTCAACACAATACCTGGTCAGCAATAACCTGCTCACTGACACCCATTTGAGTTCTGCAAGGCTCTGTTTCTCAGCCGATTACAACTTTTGTTCAAAGGAGGTAAGCTCCAGGGAGAAATTAAGGTAACTCCCCTCGACATCAAGGCACCATTTGACCATGACACTGGGAGCCCAAGTAAGACTACAGTCAGAGTCACAGAGATGTACAACACAGAAACAGACCTTTCGGTCCAACTCATCCAGGCTGACCAGATACCCTAACCTAATCCAGTCCAATGAGAATCTAAAGAAAACTCTGCTGGTTGCAGTAATATCTAGCAAGAAGGAAAATGGTTGATGTTACCGTCAATCATTGCAGTTCCAGGGCATCTCTGCACGAGTTCCGAAATTTAAAAAAAATCACACAATACTAGGTTATAGTCCAACAGTTTTATTTGGAAGTACAAATTTTTGAAGCACTGCCTTTCATCATCGGACACAGAATTTATACTAAAACATCAAAGTGTCATATAACTGATGTGATGTATTGAACAAACCTGGATTGCTGTTAAATCTTTAATCACTTCGAATGGAGTTATAAGTTTTGTTTCATTAATATGTAAGTCCTAGAACATCTTTCAAGTCACTGTTCCTGAGAGAATACCTGAAGCCCAACTATTTTCGGCTATCTCATTAAAGAACTTCCTGCCTACATAAAAGTCAGGAGTCGGGATGTTCACTGATGACTTCACAATGTTCAGCACCAGTCACAACTCCTCAGGAAACACTGTCCAGGTCCAAATGCAGCAAGATCTGGACAATACAGACATGAAATTTCAAATGACAAGTAACACTTGCATCACACTTGACAGTCAAGAGCCATCTCCAAGATGTGAGGATATCATAATTCTTTGATATTCAATATCATTACCATCTCTAAATTCCAACAATAACATCACCCATTGACAAAACACTGATCTGGACTCTCCATTAAATAGTATGGCTTCAAAAGCAGATCATGGGGAAAGTCTCCTGCAGCAAATAACTCACCTCCTGACTCCCAAACACCAGCTCACCAACTGTGTAATAGAAAACTCCACTTGCCTGGATGAGTACAGCTCAAACCACACTCAAGAAGCTTGACATCATACAGGGCAAAGCAGCTGCCTTGATTGGCACCCCATCCACAAGTATTCATCCCTGCACCACCCATGCACAGGGGCAGCAGAGTGGACCATCTACAAGATGCACTGCACAAATTACCAAGGCTCTAAAGAAAGTAAATTCCAAACACATCACAACTAACAAAGAGAAGGGCAGGGGCAGCAGCCAAATGAGAATATTATGAAATGGAAACAGAGATCAAACCTGGTTAAATGAAGAGTGCAGGAGGATGGTCACGAAGTATATCTAAAAATAAGGTGTTAACCTGGTGAAGGTCTAACACAGAAATACTTACATGCTAGACACCATAATAAGTAATGGAAAGACAAGCTTAATGATTCCACACCCTATGGATCAGACATAAGCTCTGCAGTCCTGCTCGATTCTGTCGTAAAAACTGGTGGACAATTTTAGAAATTACTATTTTCACTTGAATGTTGAGGCTGAGGGCGACCTGGTAGAAGTTAATACAATTTTGACAGACATAGATAGAATCGGTAGGCAAAACATTTTCCCAGTGTCAGAGGGTCAGAACAGAGGAAGGGTCGCACTGTCAGAGGGTCAGTGCAGAGGGAGGGTCACCCTGTCAGAGGGTCAGTACACAGGGAGGGTCACATTGTCAGAGAGTCAGTACAGAGGGAGGGTCACACTGTCAGACAGTCAGTACAGAAGGAGGGACACACTGTCATAGAGTCAGTACAGAGGGAGGGTCACACTGTCAGAGGGGCAGTACAGAGGGAGGGACGCACTGTCAGAGGATCAGTACAGAGGGTGGGTCACACTGTCAGAGAGTCAGTACAGAGGGAGGGTCACACTGTCAGGCAGTCAGTACAGAGGGAGGGACACACTGTCAGAGAGTCAGTACAGAGGGAGGGTCACACTGTCAGAGGGTCAGTACAGAGGGAGGGTCGAATGTCAGAAAGTCAGTAGAGAGTGAGGGGCACACTGTCAGAGGACCAGTACAGAGGGAGGGTCACACTGTCAGGTAGTCAGTACAGAGGGAGGGACACACTGTCAGAGAGTCAGTAAAGAGGGAGGGTCACGCATTCAGAGGGAGGGACACACTGTCAGAGGGTTAGTACAGAGGGACGGTCACACTATCAGAGGATCAGTACATAGGGAGGGTCACGCTGTCAGGCAGTTCAGTCCAGGGGGAGGGACACACTGTCTGAGAGTCAGTACAGAGGGAGGGTCACGCATTCAGAGGGAGGGACACACTGTCAGAGGGCCAGTACAGAGGGAAGATCAGACTGTCAGAGAGTCGATACAGAGGGAGGGTCGCACTGTCAGAGGGTCAGTACTGAGGGAGGGACACACTGTCAGAGGGCCAGTAGACAGGAAGAGTCACACAGTCAGACAGTGGGTACAGAGGGAGGGTCGCACTGTCAGAGGATCAGTACAGAGGGAGGGTCACACTGTCAGTGGGTCAGTACAGAGGGAGGGTCTAATGTCAGAAAGTCAGTAGAGAGTGAGGGGCACACTGTCAGAGGGTCAGTACAGAGGGAGGGGTCACACTGACAGAGGGTCAGTACAGAGGGAGGGTCGCACTGTCAGAGAGTCAGTACAGAAGGAGGGTCACGCATTCAGAGGGAGGGACACACTGTCAGAGAGTCAGTACAGAAGGAGGGTCACGCATTCAGAGGGAGGGACACACTGTCAGAGGGTCAGTACAGAGGGAAGATCAGACTGTCAGAGGGTCAGTACAGATGGAGGGTCACACTGTCAGAGGGTCAGTACAGATGGAGGGTCGCACTGTCAGAGGGTCAGTACTGAGGGAGGGACACACTATCAGAGGATCAGTACAGGGACGGTCACACTGTCAGAGAGTCAGTACAAAGGGAGAGTCACACTGTCAGAGAGTCAGTACAATGGGAGGGTCACACTGTCAGGCAATTAGTACTGAGGCAGGGATACACTGTCAAAGATCAGTACAGAGGGTGGGTCACGCATTCAGAGGGAAGGACACACTGTCAGAGGGTCAGTACAGAGGGAAGATCAGACTGTCAGAGGGTCAGTAGAGAGCGAGGGTCACACTGTCAGAGAGTCGGTACAGAGGGAGGGTCCCACTGTCAGAGGGTCAGTACTGAGGGAGGGACACACTGTCAGAGGGCCAGTACACAGGGAGGGTCACACTGTTAGAGGGTCAGTACAGAGGGAGGGGTCACACTGTCAGAGGGTCAGTACAGAGGGAGGGTCGCACTCTCAGAGAGTCAGTGCAGATGGAGGGTCACACTGTCAGAGGATCAGTGAAGAGGGAGGGTCACACGATCAGAGGATCAGTACAGAGGGAGTGTCACACTTTCAGATGGTCAGTACAGAGGGAGGGTCACACTGTCAAAGGGTCAATACAGAGGGAGGTGTCACACTGTCAGAGGGTCAGTACAGAGGGAGGGTCACATGTGAGAGAGTCAGTACAGAGGGAGGGGTCACACTGTCAGAGGGTCAGTGCAGTGGGAGGGTCACACTGTCAGAGAGTCAGTACAGACGGAGGGTAACATTGTCGGATGGTCAGTACAGAGGGGTGGTCACACTGTCAGGGGGTCAGTACAGACAGAGGGTCACACTGTCAGAGGGTCAGTGCAGTGGGGGGGTCACACTGTCGGATCGTCAGTACAGAGGGAGGGTCACACTGTCAGAGGGTCAGTACAAAATAAGGGTCACACTGTCAGTCAGTGCTGAGTGATGGTCACACTGTTAGACGGTCAGTGCTGTGGGAGTGTCCGTGCTGAGTGAGTGCTGCACTATTGCAGAGTCAGTACTGAGGGAGGCTCATTCTGTCGGAGGGTCAGTGCTGAGGAAGCACTGCACTCTGGATGATTGATACTGAGGAAGTGGCGCACTGTTTGAGGGTCAGTACTGAGGGAGTGCCACAGTGTCAAAGGGTCATACTGGCAGAGGTCGCACTGTCAGAAGGTCAGTACTGAGAGAACCACATTGATGGATGATCAGTACTGAGGGAGTACTGCACTCCTGAGGAGTCAATATTGACAGAGTGTCGCACTGTTGCAAGGTCCGTAATGAGGGAGGGTCACACTGGCAGATGGTCAGTACTCAGAGAGTGCTGCACTGACGGAGGCTGACCTTTGGTGTTGGTGGGAGTGAATGTTTGTGAATGTGGTGCCAATTAAGTGGGCTGCTTTGATCCGGATGGTGTTGAGCTTTTATGGTGTTGAGTGTTTGTTGGAGCTGCATGCCATCCAGGCAATTGGGGACTGTTCCATCACACTCCTGACATGGAGTCCTTATCCCACAACAGGGAGAGTGTGGAGCTGGGGACCTATGGATTCCCCATTATCGCCCAATTCAAAGGAATTTTCCTGGGAAATGGAATTTCCTACTGGGTAATTGCTATCAGCTTGGAACCCTCTGTAAGTCTCCACCAGAGTCAAATCCTTTGAAGGTTCTGATAAAATTAAATGGAATAGTAAATCTGAAACTGTTCCAATTCAACAGACCCCACACGAATGCCACAAACAGCCATCTATGAGCTGTTTCAATGTGAGAAATTGTGGCCAAGTAGATGATAAAAATGACTGGGATCCCTATTTTTTACCATCAATCTGCCCAATTCCAATGAACTGCTGCTCCAAAACAGTCTAATCAGAAATTTCCTATCATGGGGTTAAGAGTCAATAGTGCAACCAAGCTCCCTTGTGTTGAAAGTGGTACAATGTCTCCCTCTGCTGGCCTCCTTGTGCCTCTGCACAGCACGGGGTGCAGGGTGAAATCCCACAGGGTTCAGTCAGAGAGATAGCTGTTCACAGACCTTTCTAACCTGACAGTGACGCAAACACAAACACAAACACACACACCTCTTGGGGAATTCAATCATAAGGAAGTGGATGGGTGTTTCTGTGACCACAAACAAGAGTCCAGGATGGTGGGTTGCCTCCCTGGTGCTGGGCTCCTGGATGTTTTGGAGCAGTCGTGGGACATTCTGGAGGGGAAGGGGCAAACAGCCAGTGATCATAGTACACATCCATACTAACGACATACATGAAAAAAGGATGAGGTCCTAAAAGCAAAATACAGAGAACTGGGAAGCAAGTTGAAATGTACGACCTCAAAGGTAGTTATCTCAAGATTACTACCAGTGCCACAAGCTAGACAGAGTCAAAAGATGAATATGTGGCTAAAATGAAAATGTGTGCAGGAAGGTTTCAGAATCGTGGGGCATTGGGACTAATTCTGGTCGAGATGGGAACTGTGCAAACTGTACAAGTTACAGCTGGGCAGGACGAGGACTGATGTCCTTGGCGGGGTACTTGGTAGAGTGGTTGCGGAGGATTTAAATCAGTGTGGCAGGGGGTTGGGAACCAGAGGAGTAGGGCAGTAGATGCAGAAATTGAAAGAGAGGTAGAAACTAAGGGAAACATGACTAAGAACAGGAACAGGCAGAGAAACACTGCTGAAAAGAGCAGTAGAGGTAGTCTTAAATATTTGTGTTTCAGAGAAAGAAGTCTAATAGGCAAGGTAAATGAACTCAGAGCTTTGGTACATTATTGTGATTGCAGAGGCTTGGCTGAAAGAAGCATGGACTGGCAGCTGAATTTCCCAAGATTTAGTTGTTTCAGATGTGATAGAAGGGAATGGAAAATAGATGGGAGAGTTGCATTACTGGTAAGGGAGTATCTCACAGCTGTACTGAGGGAGGATACATCATAGGACTTGTGCAAGGGGGCAATATGAGTAGAACTGAGGAATAGACAAGGTGAAGTCTTAATGCTGGGGATATATTACAGGCCTCCCAACAACCAGCAGAAGTTAGAGAAGAGAATATGTCATCAGAATTTGGAAATATGTACAAAGAGCAGGGTTGTTGTTGTGGGCGATTTTAACTTTACACTGTATTAACTGGGATTCACTTCATTCTAGGGGCTTGGATGGGGCAGAATTTGTAAGGACCATTCAGGAGAGTTTCTTGAAACTTTATGTAAACAATCCAACCAGGGAAGGGGTTATACTGGACCTGGTTTTGGGAAATGAGCCCCGCCAGGTGAGTGAAGTTTGAGTGGAGGAGCATTTAGGGAGAAGTGAACACAATGGGTGACATGGTGGCTCAGTGGTTAGCCATGTTGCCTCACACCACCAGGGACCTGGGTTTGATTCCATCCTTGGGCAACTGGCAGTGTGGAGTTTGGACGTTCTCCCTGTGTCCTAGTGGGGTTTCTCCACAATCCAAAGATATGCATGAGCATTGATTGTTCTGTCTGGTTCACTGTCGCTTTTTCCTTTGATTGATTTGTTGCTATTTGTTTCCATCAAATGATATCTCATTATTGCACAGAGAAAACTGCAATGAGGGTTCTAGTAACAATTTGCATTTTCTTTTCTTTAAGGTATATTCCCAACTATTTTCAATTTGAAGCCAGAAGGATCATTAACAATGTTCCGTGGTACTGTTACACCACCTACAGATATTATAATGGTGCTCATTGGCTGAGTTATCGATATATTGAAACATTTTTAACACCACTTCTCCCATTCACTTTTATTCTCATTCTCAACATCCTGACTATCAGACACATTTTCGAGGCAATGAAGACACGTAAGGGACTGAGGGGTCAAAGGAAAACGGAGAATGACCCCAAGAGAGAGAGCAGAAAGAAATCTGTGACCTTACTTTTTGTTGTATCTACAGCTTCATACTTCTCTGGTTGGGGTATATTTTATATTTCTTCAATGTTGGTTATTAGTTGAATGCATTTTATCTCTTTGAACTAATCACATTTATGTTGCGGGACTTATGTTGCTGCACAAATGCATTTATTTATGTGGTGATGCAGAATCGTTTCAGAGTTAACATCAGATGCAGTAGATAATGGAACGATGAGTCCACGTGAGGAATAGACTGAAAGGAGAAGGAGGAGCAGCAACATGATAACACTCCTTTCCTAATGGGCAAGGAATGACTCCATCTGAGGATCAAATGAAAGAGACTGGATGTGTAAAGCCAGGGTAAAGTGCTGTTAGCAATCAGAAACAATTCGTAGAAAATGGAACAGCAAAAGCAAAACCGAATTGGTTGGGATAAAGAACTGGTTGAGCAACAGGAGACAGAGTAGCAGTTGAAGGGAGTTTCTCGAAATCGAGAAAGGCGACCAGTGGAGTTCCTCAGGGGTCAGTGTTGGGGCCACTGTTGTTTGTGATATACATAAATGATCTGGAAGAGGGCACTGTTGGTATGATCAGCAAGTTTGCAGATGACACAAAGATTGGTGGAGGAGCAGAAAGCATAAGGGACTGTCAGAGAATACAGGAGGACATAAAGAGACTGGAGAGTTAGGCGGAAAAGTGGCAGATGGTTTTCAATCTAGACAAATGTGAGGTGATGCATTTTGGCAAGACTAATTCTAGAGTGAATTATACAATGAAAAGAAGAGCATTGGGAAAAGTTGATGGGCAGAGAGATCTGGGAGTGCAGGCCCATTGTACCCTGAAGGTTGCTGCACAGGTGGATAGAGTGTTCAAGAAGGCATATAGTATGCTTGCCTTCATCGGATGGGGTATTGAGTATAAGAGCTGGCAGGTCATGTTAACATTGTACAAGACATTGGTTCAGCTGCATTTAGAATACTGTGTGCAGTTCTGGTCGCCACATTACCAAAAGGATGTGGACACTTTGGAGAGGGTGCAGAGAAGGTTTACGAGGATATTGCCTGGTATGGAAGGTGCTAGCTATGAAGAGATGTTGAATAGGTTAGGTTTATTTTTACTAGAAAAAAGGAGATTATGGGGGGACCTGATTGAGGTTTACAAAATCATGAAGTGTATAGACAGGGTGGATAGAGACAAGCTTTTTTCCCAGGGTGAAGGATTCAATAACGAGAGGTCATGCTTTCAAGGTGAGAGGTAGAAAGTTTACGGAGGATACAAGCAGCAAGTACGTCACACAGAGGGTGATGGGCATTTGGAATGCGTTGCTAGCAGAGGTTGCAGAGGCAGGTACGGTAGATTCATTTAAGATGCATGAGTAGGTGGGGAGCAGAGGGATAAAGATGCTTAGGAATTGACCAACAGGTTTAGACAGTACATTTGGATCGGCTCAGGCTTGGAGGGCCGAAGAGCCTGTTCCTGGGCTGTAAATTTTCTTTGTTCTTTGAAAAAGGAATTAAATATACACAAAAGAAAATTCATCCCAAGCAGCCACCAGAGAGCAGTCATCTGAAGCAATCCATTCTCAGTGAGTGAACTGGACACAGGAAAAAATGATCTGAAGGAATTATCATTGTTCACTGCAGGCCAGAGTGGAAAAACCAAAGACTGGCTCCTATCCATTCTTCCGCACTGAAGTCTCTAACAAATACATCTGGAAAAAAATACTGTCTTTTTATTGCAAATATATTTCCATCGATAATTTGCTTTGTGCATTTCCACTCAATCTGCCCTGACCTGAGACTGATATCACTCCATTTCTTTATTCATTTCTTTCCACAATCTTTTGGAAAGTTGGTGGGAAACTCCAAGGCCCAATTAGCAGGCTTGGTGGCAGATGTGATCCGAAACTTGGTAATAAGGTCAGATATTGTAAATGAGGTAACATCTCGTACTTCCATGAAAACGTTTTATGGCTCTCACTGTCTCCATGGAGCTCAGTGGGAACTGACTCTGAACGAACCCTGTTTGCTTGTGGCTTCGTACTGAAGGGTGCGATAAATTCAAAATGATTTTTACATCATCATGAAGGTTTGTTTCCATCTGTAAACAGCTCCAAAATCCCTGCCTCAGTTCATATTTGGAGGAACAGTCATTTATTGGGTTATTATATCTGAACCTTTGTAACAGGCACCATATCGACTATAAACTCCACATCTTTACTTTGTTCAAATGTCTTCCGCCCTCCTGCTTTGCATATCCCAGCAAATCCCAATATTCCCTGATCATCCGGTGACTGCAAGAACCAACACAGGCATACTGTCCTCCAAATTCTAGATTTTAAATTCTCACTTGTGTATTCAAAATGTTCCTTATTCTTCCACTAATTTTATTTGTTTTCGGACTGCTGTGAGTTGTTTTATAAACTCAATACGAAGTGTTCAATGTTCTGCTGTCCTGTAAATGTTACCAGCTAGTGTGATAGTTTGAAAAAAAAATAGCGGTTTTGTTGTATAAAGTCAAATGAAATGGTAGATAACAATTTTAAAAACAATCGTAAGTTTGATGATTGGGAGCAATTTAGGATCCCGCAGCACATGACTGTGAAACTGATGAGGGAGGGACAGAATATGAATGCAACCTTCCTTTGAAGCCAAGTTGCAACTTACATTCCCAAGCCATTTCTAATCTCGATTGTCACCTCCCCAGCAGCACTCACAAACCTATTTGGAGGAATTGTATGGATGTTCATTCCAGTCCTACTAAGATGTCAATCTTTTTGAGTTCTAGCCTGCTCCAGAGCTGGTACCAAATACTGCCTGCCTTCCTGAACCCGTTTTCCAGACACATGTTCAACTATCTAATTATTCTGCTCAAATTCTGATCAGCACATGGGACTGGCACTGATTCTGAGATTACTGTGTTCCACATCCTGCTTTTCAATTTTTATCCTTGCTGCCTCAAATCTGTTTTATGGACCACATCCCCACATTCCCACCAAGATCTTTGTCACCAACATGGAGCATTACCTCTGTCGTTTGATCCTCCTGCAACAGAATTTCCTGCAGCTGTTCTGTGGTATCCTTGACCCTGGTAGCAGGGAGGTTATCATCGCATGCTGAAGGTATGTATATAGCTGTAGAGACTCCACGCTGTTCCCCTAACTAAAGAGCCCATTACCAATGCTGTGTACTCACTCTTGTTACCATCCTGTCCAGCTGACGTGACTCTGTCTGCATTCCTCTGATGCATCCTTTCCATCACAAGCTTCCAAAGCAGGAAACTAATGTGTGATCTCGATCATCTCAGGGGACTCCTGGGATACCTGGATGTCACTCATTCCTTATTTATCCATACACACTAAACTGTGGTGTAGACACCTCCATAAATGTGTTATTACCTTAATCCTCAGCCCCGTGGATGGCCCACAGTTACTCCCATTCTGGAAAATAGGGCTCTAGTTTATGCACACTGGGACATTTCCAGGAGATATGTTTATCTCTGACATATTGAACCTCCCAGAATTCCACATTCCACAGGCTGACCATTTCCTTGCTCAGAGACAAACAAAGCTGCAGATGTTGGATTCCAAGGGAGACAAGCAGGAGGCTGGAAGAACACAGCAACCCAGGCAGCATCAGGGTGTGGAGAATTCAATATTTTGGGGTAACTCTTCTTTAGGACTGGGGGTGGGTTTGTGGGCAGCTGCAGATAAAGAGGGTGGCGAGGGCAGGGTAGTGGTGGGGCTAGGTGAAGACAGGGAGAGGGTATGACCTGATTGGTCAGTGGGAGGAGTGAATCTGGTTGGTGATTGGGAGGAAGGGTCAATGAGAGGAATGGAAGGGAGGGGGAAAGGGTATGGGAAGGGAATCAGAGAATGGGAAAGGAGGTTATTTGAAAATGTCTCACCTGTAAGTACTGTTTGGGGCACTGGATGAAGGTGAAGGGGGTCTTATGCTGGTAGGTTTTTGCATCATTGGTGAGACAGAGGTTCACCTGCCTCTCCTCCAACCTAGTTTACTGTATCCGTTGCTCCCGCGGCCACGCGGACCTCCCAGTCACAGCCCATGTTAATTCCCCTTCCCACTCCTTTTCTGACATGACCATCCTTGGTCATTGTGGCAATGGCCTCCTCCATTGCCACAATGAATTAAACTACAAATTGGTGGAACAATACTTCATCTGCCTGGGCAGCCTGCAGCCCAGAATACTCAACATTGAGTTCTCTAATTTCAAACAACCTCCCTTCCTTTCCCCTGACTCCCTTCCCAGACTCTCCCCCTCCCTTCCAGCCACCAACTGGATTCATTCCTCTCATCAACCAAACAGCTTGACCTGTCTTCACCTATCCTGACCTCACCACCCTGCGCTCCCCAACCTGTTTATCTGAAGCTCCCCTTACACCCACCCCCAGCCCTGAAGAAGAGTTACACCTGAAACGTTGCCTTCTCCACCTCCTGATGCTGCCTGACTTGCTGTGTTCTTCAAGCCTCCTGCTTATCTATCATTTCCTTGCAGCAGTGCTGTCTGATTATATTTTAAAATTACTGACCATTTATAACATGTTGAATGGCTTACCAGTTAGTCCCAAAAATCTCTCTTCTCTGCATCATATGTGGAACCAAGCACTTGGCATTTCTACTCAATGAGAGCAAATGAAAAGTGGAGAAGAGTATTTCGTTCCCTCTTTCACCCAATCCATCATCCACCAAACTCCTCTCTGTGAGATCACAGCTTTGAGCTCTGTCCCTACATTGTAACTGCTTCGATAACACAGTGTAGAGGCTTCATTTTGCTTCATAAATATACTCTGCTTGCCATTTGGAAAGTTGATTGCAGGTGCCTGCTTTGGGAAGGTTGGAGATTTCAAACCAGAAGAGTCTGACACTTTATGCAACCCTGTGCTGCACCTGTCCTGGGAATGTCTGATAGTGATAGTGTGGGGGCTGGGGTGGGTGGTGGGGTTGGGGTGGGGGTGGGGGGGTGGGGGTTGGGGTTTGGGGTTATTCTGTAGCCAGACCATACTCTACCTGATGGTAGGATTGTCTTATTGGGAAGTGTTGCGGGATCATGCTTTGTGTCTAACCTCTATTTTACTTGGCCTGGGCACATATGAAGGGAGCCTAAAGAGAGAGTTGATTGTATTCTTAACCAACAATTGCATAAAATTTGGTAATGTATAATTTATCTGCTCTAAATAACATTAAATATAACATTCAATGCAATTGCTAAGTTGTAGCATACATTTATATTTACCTGTTACCTGTCTCTGTGGTACAGTTACCTAATCACTGCCAGATACATTGACAGGTATACAGTATGAGTCCCTGCTCAAACCTGTAACAACGAGCATTTAAAAACCTCTTCAATTTCATTGCCACCACCACCCAACTTGTTTCTGAACCCTCACTGAAGATTGATTGTTCACTTTCTGTGCTTCCAGATCACTTGGATGATCTTGAAACCTCAATAAGGTAAAAATCACACAACACCAGGTTATAATCTAACAGGTTTATTTGGGAGCACTAGCACTAGCAGGGACACATACTGTATACCTGTCATCAGGTGGTTGAAGGAGTAGCACTGCGAAAGCTAGTGCTTCCAAATAAACCTGTTGGACTATAACCTGGTGTTGTGTGATTTTTACTTTTGTACACCCCAGTCCAACACCGGCATCTCCAAATCGAATTAATAACTTCTTTATTCTCAATTCTCGTCAAAACTTGAGACATTAATACAACATGATCTGATGATCAGCGTGATATATAACTGTGTCCGATCTTTGTGAATTTGTGCAGGACCTCACCTTTGTAACTCAGCACATTGCACAATCAAACTTGCAATTCAGGGAGTGGCACTTGAGGGTGGGTGATACAATCAGAGGATCAATAGTGACAGAGCTCTCTGATTATAGCAGAGTACCCAGGAATGTGCAGGCTTGATGGATTAGACATGGATAATGTGGAGTTATAGGGATATTGCAGGAAGGTGGGTCTGGCTTGATACTTTCCGGAGGGTTGGCATGGACCCGATGAGCTGAATGGCCTGCTTCCACACTTTCGGGAGTCTATGGTTCTACAAAATGCTCAGGTGGCAGAAAAGTGACAAAAAGAACTCAAACTGGAGAAGGGTGAAGTAATTTGTTTGAGAAGGGAATATTGAGCCTGTGCAAGAACAGCAAAGCATAAAATTGTGGCACGGTGCAAGATGATTTTTGGGCAGGCAGTGTGTATAATAGACAGAGACAAGCAGAGAAATAGAGACAGGTGGAGAGAGTGACAGACAGACAGCTAGAGAAAGAGAAAGAAAAGAGATAAAAGATAAAGTCAGGCACAGGGACGAAGACACAGATGAAGTCAAACATTCTTACATCAAGGTCGAAGGAAATGAAACAGTGATAAGGACAGACAGAAACACAGTGAGAGGAGGGTGGGCACAGAGAGAGATAGAGACTTATTTGATAAATCTGTGAGACCACACTCCTAATTTTGGTACATGTCCCGGGGAGATTTGCAGGGACTACAGGGCTGATTCTAGCATTGTCTTTTCTGGTGCCGAGGTCATGCCAGGTTATCCATGTGGTTTCATTTCTTCATTGAGATCTTGTTAGCCATTGATACAACTTGCTATTTCAGAGGTCAGCTAAGAGTCAATTGTGTTGCTGTGAGTGTGGAGCCACATGTAGGCCAGACGCGGGGAGAATGGTAGATTTCCTTTCTTAAAGGAGATCAGTGAGCCAGATGGATTTTTCTGACAATCAGCAATGGTTTCACGGCCATTTGTACATTCTTAATTCCAAACCATCTGCTGTGATGGGACTTGAACCTGCGTCCCAGAGCATTTGCTGAGTTTCTGGATTAATCTGCACCCCTCCTTATCTCTGTAACCTCCTATCGCACCTAGAATCCTTCCACCTCTGTCACTTTCATTAATCTCTACAAACATCCCTATCTCTGTAAATTTCACAAGCCCCAAAACCCTTCCCTGTCTTTGTAACATGCTCCAGCCCCTGCACAACTTCCCCAGTTCTGTCACCTCACAGAGCACGTACAACCGCACCCCCCCCCAACCATCTCTATCACCTCCTTTAGCCCAAACAAACCTCCCTATAATCTGTAAACCTTCTTCATTGGTACACCCCTCATCTCTCTAATGTCCTCGAGAAAGTATAAACCTCTCTATCTCTGTCAATTCTGCCATTCCCTTAACTCTTCCCTATCTTTGTAACATCTTCCAGACACTATATCTGTCCTTATCCCAGTAATCTGTTCCAGCCCCAACATCCCTACCTCTGCCTGTGTCAACATCCAGCAGTTACATCCATCCCTGTATGAGAAGCCACCTTGACTATCGACATTATTTGATTTCTCTCCAATAGCCTCCAACCCCTATACCACTCCCTACCTCTGATACCTCCTCCAGCTATAACACTCCTCGCTACCTCTGTAATCTCCTCCAGCACCAACACCTTCCTTATCTCCTTATCCTCCCCCAGTCCCTTTACTATCCCTCCAGGATATAGATGCTTCAGATAGGACAGGGAGGGAAGGAAAAATGGGGGGAAGGAGTTGCATTGCTGGTCAGGGATTATATCACGGATGTGCTGAAGGAGGACACTATGGAGGACTTGAATAGTGAGGCAATATGGGTGGAGCTGAGAAATAAGAAGGGTGCAGTTACATTATTGGGGCTGTATTACCGGCCTCCCAACAGTGAGCGTGAGGTAGAAGAACAAATAGGTAAACAGATTATGGAAATACATAATGGTAATGGGAGAATGGGCGTAATGGTGATGGGAGATTTTAATTTTCCCAACATTGACTGGGATGCATTTAGTGTCAGAGGTCTGGATGGGGCATAACTTGTAAGAAGCATCCAGGAGAGTTTTCTAGAACAGTATGTCAATAGTCCGACAAGGGAAGGAGCCATATTGGAGTTGGTACTGGGGAACGAGCCAGGACAGGTGGTAGAAGTTGAGGTGGGGGATTTCTTTAGGACCACAATTTTGTAAGCTTTAGAATACTCATAGATAAAGAAGAGAGTGGTCCTAAGGAAAGAATACTAAACTGGGTCAAGGCCAGTTATATCAAAATTAGGCAGGAGCTGGGAAATATGGATTGGACTCAGCAATTTGAAGGGAAGTCCAGATTTGAAATGTGGGAGGCTTTCAAAGAGAGGTTAAAAATAGTGCAGGATAGCCATGTCTCATTGAAGGCAAAGGATAGGAAGGTCAAAATTCATGAACTGTGGATGACAGGAGAAATTATACAACTAATGAGGAAAAGGGAAGCATACATAAGGTCCAGGCTGCAAGAACAGAACAGGCCCTGGCAAAATATTGGAAGAGTAGGACCAGTCTTAAATGAGGAATCAAGTGGGCTAAAAAAGGGTCATGAAATAAATTTAGCAAGCAGAATTAAGGACAATCCCAAAGCCCTTTATTCTTATAGAAGAAGCAAGCAGGGGAGATCATGCTTTACCAACTTAATAGAGTTCTTTGAGGAAGTGACCAAGTTGGTAGATGAAAGAAGGGCTGTTGATGCCATTACATGTACTTTAGTAAGGCGTTTGAGAAAGTTCCCCATGGCAAACCAATAGAGAAGGTGAAGTCACATGGTGTGTGAGGTGTTCTAAGCTAGATGGATAAAGAACTGTTTGAGCAACAGGAGACAGAGAGTAGTAGTTGAAGGGAGTTTCTCAAAATAGAGGAAGGTGACCAGGGACACTCTGTTGTTTGTACTGGGGCCTCTGTTGTTTGTGATATACATAAACGTTCTGGAAAAGGGCACTGTTGGTATGAGCAGCAAGTTTGCAGATAACACGAAGATTGGTGGAGCAGTAGAAAGCATAGGGGATTGTCAAAGAATACAGGAGAATATAGATAGACTGGAGATTTGGACAAAGAAGTGGTAGATGGAGTTCAATTCAGGTAAATGTGAGGTGATGCATTTTGGGAAGTCTAATTCTAGTGCAAATTATACAGTAAACAGAAGAGCGTTGGGAAAAGTTGATGAGCAGAGAGATCTGGGAGTGCAGGTCCATTGTACCCTGAAAGTTGCTATACACGTGGATAGAGTGGTCAAGAAGGCCTTACTCGGACGGGGTATTGACTCTAGCTGGCAGGTCATATTACAGTTGTATATGATTTTGCTTTGACCACATTTGGAATACTGCATATAGTTCTGGTCACCACATTACCAAAAGGATGTGGACAATTTGGAGAGAGTGCACAGAAGGTTTACGAGGATGTTGCCTTGTATTGAAGGTGCTAGCTATGAAGAGAGGTTGAGTAGGTTAGGAATGTTTTCATTAGAAAAAAGGAGATTGAGGGGGGACCTGATTGAGGTCTACAAAATCATGAAGCGTATAGACAGGGTAGATAGAGATAAGTTTTTTTCCCAGGGTGAAGGATTCAATAATGAGAGGTCATGCTTTCAAGGTGAGAGGTGAAAAGTTTAAGGGGGATATACACAGCAAGTACTTTACACAGAGGCTGGTAGGTACGTGGAACGTGTTGCCAGCAGAGGTAGTAGAGGAGGCACGGTACATTCGTTTAAGATGCGTCTGGACAGATGCATCAGTAGGTGGGGAATAGAGGGATACAGATGCTTAGGAATTGGGCGACAGATTTAGACAGTGGATTTGGATTGGCTCAGGCTTGGAGGGCCAAAGGTCGTAAATTTTCTTTGTTCTTTGTTCTTTGTTCACAACCAACTATATCTGTATTGTCCAGTGCATAATGCGGAAATTTGTCATGTCAACAAAGATTGCTCATCAGTGACAGACACAGTGGGTTTTTGTTTAATACAGAGTTCTCATGATGTAACAATGCCCTGAGAGGAAGATCCCATTGCACCAAAGGCCAGAGGATATTTGCCTGTGTCCTCCCACTGAAACTGGGTTGGAACAGAATTTCTGTAACACCAATGAATTGGTCACTTGACTCCAGGTCTGTTTCCTGAAAACTGAGTTAACAATGAGAAACCAGACAGAATTTATTCAGAATCTGACAGTAATCATGCATCCTGTAAACAGTGAAGGGGACAAGACAGAAGTACTTCACTTTGTTATCACTGTCACAGTTTTCTTTTGTTTTGATTGCTTTCAGATGGCAGTTAGTAAGGATCCTGTAATTTACATCCCCATCTTTTGCTTTTCTCTTTTCCCATTCCACCCCTCATCCCGCGCCCCACCCTGTCCCTTGCACCATTTTGTTCAATATTGTTACTCTGTCATTTAAGCCTCTTCACCCCTCCAGCCAATCACAGCCTTCCCCTTCTGCTCTTCTTCCCACCTTCCAGCTGAGACACAAGTAACAATGCAGGTAGTTCCCTCTCACACACACTCACATTATCACTGACAGAGATACAGAGACACAGGAGGGGTCATCAATCCCACAGGCTCAGACAGAGACAGTGTTCAGTCTCACTATGATCCCATGTTCCGGTGATATATTTTTATTCTAACAATTAAATAAAGCGAGAGAGAAGGGAGTCATTTCTCTTCAAATTGGTCAGTAAACAAATCCCAGCCTCCAAATCACAGCGACTATAAGATCAATAAGAACTGTGTAAATCCCTCAATAGTAACCTACGACAACCAATTGAATAGTATGTTTATGCAGATCTATAATTTGAAAAACTATATACTCCAGATGCTGTGAACATTAAATAAAAACAGCGAATATTGGAATTACACAATAATTTTCTCTGATGAATGGTCATTGACCAGAAACATTCATTGTGTTTCTCTCTCCACATATGTTGTCTGACCTACAGAGTATTTGCAACACTTTCTGTTTTATATCATGGACATTTATTTCATGTTCAGAAGGCACACATGTTATTTAATTAAAACAGATATTCCCATAAATTTCAGGTTATTTATAATTGATATGCCGCATAGAAAACTATTTGTACATTTCAATATTAAAGATACAATTACAAACAAAAATATGGAGATAAACATTAAAGAGATGATCATAATCCATCAGACATAGAAAGAATAACAGATCTGAGTGCTGAGTGATCTCACTCCTATGTACAACATCAAAGGCTGGGAAACAAACTCTACAAATTACACTAACAGGCTGTAATATCCAGAGATTGAATTAATCCCACTGTCAGTTCTAAAATCTTTAACTGTTGGATCAGGCTGATCCTTTTCCATGGCTATTTTAAAACTAATCGAATTGTGGTAAGTGTTTTCCCACTAATACCTCTTGACATGCCCTGCCTTATCTCCCAAGAGAAGGTTGGGTTTTGCCCCTTCTCTCTGAGGGCCATCTACATATTGATTGAGAAAGATTTATTGAATACACTTAACAAATTCCTCCCAGCCATTACCAATCTGTGTTTGGAAAGTTAAGATCCCCTTATTATTCTTACAGCTATCAGTGCCCTCCCTACATATTTGCTCCTCAATTTCCCGCTGACTACAAGGAGGAATCGATAGTATATCCCATCAAAGTAATAACACCCTTTTTTCGCAACTCATATAGCTTCACTGGACGATCCATCAGGAATATCTTCTCTACATACTGCCGTGATGTTTCCCTAATCAAAATAACCACTCCCCTCCTCTGTTGGTTCCCCTTTCATCCTTCCTATAAATAGTTCATTTGAGCTCAATTTTGGAGCACCAGATCTTACTACTTCTGATGAAGGGTCACTGATTTGAAATGTTAACTGTTTTCTTTCCACAGGTTTTGCCAGACCTGCTGAGTTTCTCCAGCAGTTGTAGTTTACCCAGCTTCAGTAGCAAGTCAAATTCCAAGTTACTTCTTCATTCCCCTTCCTCCTACTGTGACTATCATGCTCGGGATATCCTGGCATTGGCTCATTTAATTGGTTTCAATGACATCACTATCCTGTTTCAAGCCATCTATAGATGTCATCTCCCTGTTCCTCTCTTCAAGATTATGGTTGAAGAAATATATGCAGCTGTCTGGGGTGTTATTTCCAAATGCCGTATCTTAATAGTCATAACAATGGGACACAGTACTTTGATGCAGTTCTTTGGTCGGGGGAACATTTCTACTTTAAAACCAATTCATGAGATGATGCCTCAGACAAATCTTTCACACAGGTCTTCACCAAAATAGGTTTGTATTCATTAACATTGAATAAATCACAAACACAGTTACATGATTCATTGTGATTAAAGTCATAAAATACTAAACAATGCAGGGGATTATCGGAAGTGTGTGTGCATTAGTGTGTGAATGTGTAGTGGCAACATTAATCATCTTGCACTTGACAGCCCTTTAAGTTTCATAGTTATCCTTTTGCTCTTAATCTACTAGTAAAGATGTTTTTCTTTTCAATCTTACCCACTAACATTGCCCTGTGCTTCTTTGGCCTTTCCAAGTTTTTTTCAGTTTTCAGTTCACCCATTTAGATTCTCGGCTGAGCTTCCCATAGTTTTTGAACTTTTTGTCAGGATCAGTATCTTTCCTTTACTGTTTCGTGTCACCCTGTATGTTTGGGGACACCTATGGGGCACTAGATCTGGAAATATAATGATTTCTGTTGTTGGATCATGTTTACACTGTGTCTCTAGAATCTCACTTTTGAAAACCCCCACTGATGTGTCATTATTTTATCTTCAAATATTTACATCCAGTTGAACTTCGTCAGATAATCTCTCAGATTCATAAGATTTATTCACACCAGACATCAATGTTTCAATCTTGTTGTCTTTGTCTTGTTCCATATTTATGCTAAATGTAAATGTATTAATGTCAACAGCTCACAAAGAGTCCCTCTCTCTCAGTTCATCCAGAAGATCAGTTTAACTTTTGAAGATCAATTCCTGAATTGCTCTTCGTCCTACTGGGCTGTTGTGTGCGAAAGAGATTAGTTAAACATGATTCAATGAATGTTTTACTCTCAGTATCTTTTACTCTGTTCATATCCCAATAGATTTTTGAGAGATGAAATCACCAACTACTCAATGTCTGACATATATTCTTCTATTTTGCTCTAGGCTTTGGTAGTTTACAGTAAACTACTAGCAGTGTGGCTGCCACCTTTTTTGAAAGTTCTCAACTGAACCCTTATCACCTCTTTTACTGATTCATTTAGTATATCAGTGAGAGCCCTGTTAACCAGAGTGGAGGAGGAGAAACCTCAGTCGAGGACAAAGTGACACGCAGATAAGATCCTGGTGAATGTTGCTGAACAAAGAGACCTTGGAGTACAGGTTGATAGTTTCTTGAAAATAGAGGTGCAAGCAGATAGGATAGTGAAGAAGGCTTTCCTTTATTTGTCAGAGTATTGAGTACAGGAGTTGGGAGTTCATATTGTGCCTGTACAGGACATTCATTCGACCACTTTTGGAACAAAGTGTGCAAATCTGGTGTCCACCCACCCACCCCCCAACTCCCCCATTGTAAGGATGTTGTGAAACTTGAAAGGGTTCAAAAAAGATTTACAAGAATGTTGCCAGGGTTGAAGGATTTGAGCTATAGGGAGAGGCTGAATAGGTCGGGGTTGTTTTCCCGGGAGTGTCAGAGGCTGAGGGGTGACCTGATAAAAGTTTATGAAATCGTGAGGGGCATGGACAGTATAAGTAGACACTGTCTTTTCCCTGGAGTGGGGGAGTCCAGAACTAGAGGGCATTGGTTTATAGTTAGAGAGAAAAGTTCTAAAATGGACTTAAAGGGCAACCTTTTCACACAGAGGTGCTGTGAATATGGAATGAGCTGCCAGAGGAAGTGGTGGAGTCTGATTCAATTACAGCATTGAAAAGGCATCTGGATGGGTATATGAATAGGAAAGATTTAGAGGGATATTGGCCAAGTGCTGGCAAATAGAAGTGGATTTAGTTAGGATATCTGGTCGGCATGGACAAGTTGGACCAAACGGTCTGTTTCTATGCTGTACATCTCTATGACTATGCTGGGGAAACTGCTGGGATTAAAGGACAATAAATCCTCGATGATCAGAAAATACAGTTGTTATTTCATGATTAGCCAAGGTGGTTTACACAGATTTTTTCCGGGTTTTACAGAACCCATAAAATCTTGGTCATAAGTGCCTTCCTCGATGTATACCATCCTCTGCGTGAAAACGTTACCCCTCAGGTCTTTTTTGAATCTATACCTTCTCATCTTAAACGTTTACACTCTAATTTTGGACTCACCAACTCCAGGAAAACAAATTTTGACTCTTCCAGCTATGCATGCCACTCATGTTATTATACACCTCTATATGGTCACCCCTTAGCATTTGATGCTCCAAGGGAAATAGCCCCAGCCTATTCAGTTTCTCCTAATAACTCAAACCCTCCATTCCTGGCAATATCCTTGTCAATATTTTCTACGTCTCGAATTGAACAACATCTTTCCTACAGAAGGGTGACCAGAATTGTAAGCAGTAATGGAAAAGTGGCCTCAACAATATCCTGTACAGCCGCAAACTTACATCCCAACTCCGAATCTCAATGTTCTCATCAATGAAGGTAAGCAGCCAACCACCTTCTTCACCAGTCTGTCTACCTGCGACTCCAGTTTCAAGGAACTATGGACCTACACCACTAGGTCTCACAAAGGCCCAACCTTTAACGTTAAGTCCTGCTCTGGTTTGACTTTGCAAAATGCAACAGCTCACATTTATCTAAATTAAACTCCATCTACCACTCCTCAGCACATTGGCACACCTAAATAATAAAGAAACATTAACTAAGTTGTGAGATTGCAGAGTTCTGAGATGCAGAGAAATCTCAGAATTTATTTGCTAACTTGCAAAAGGTTAACCAATAGCTCCAGCAAGTAATCAGGTCGGCTCAGCGAGTATTATGAGAGAGAGGACTGCAGAAGCTGCAGATCAGAGTCAAAAAGTTTGGAACTGGAAAAGCACAGCAAGTCAGGCAGCATCCGAGGAGCAGGAGAGTTGACGTTCCAGAGATAAATAGGAGGGTGGGGATGGGGGTGAGGTTGCTAGGAAGGTGACAGGTAGATGCAGGTGGGGGGGTGATGGTGATAAGTCAGAGGGGAGGTTGGAAGGGATGGGTGGGGATGAAGATGGAGAGTTAGGACAGCACAAGAGGGCAATGCCGAGTTGGAAAGTTAGATCTGGGATGAGGTGCGGGGAGGAGAGATGAGGAAACTGGTAAAGTCAATGTTGATGCTGTGTGGTTAGAGGGTCCCAAGGTGGGAGATCTAGGCATTGAGTGGCTTGGATTTGGTGGTGGAGTAGGCCCAGGACTTGCATGTCACTTGGAATGAGCAAATTGCCTCAGGAGGAAAGTCTAGACATGCTATGCCTTTATCCTGCAGAATTTCGAAGAGTCAGAAATTATTTAATTGAAGCAGAGAAAATGCTGAGAGAACTTGACCAGGTGTAGCTGGAGAAGATGTATCCTCGACTTGGAGAAGCTAGAGTAAGGGGCCGCTCATTTATGGCAGAGAAGAGGAATTTATTTTCTCTCAGATAGTGATCACTTCTGATTTATGTTTGAGGCAACAGAACCACCGTCTATCACACCCACCATGACAGAATTAGAATCCATTTGGACCACTTGTTCTCCAGTGCTGGATGCACAGACAAACTACCTGCTTGTGAGCAAACCTCCAGCTCTAGTGTAACAGAGCTTTATTGCCCTTTATTAAGGTATATATCAATATGGTTTATTACTGGTGTAATGGAGCTGGGATACACTGTATTATCATGTAGATTCATAGGGTTTATTACTAGTGTATGAGAGCTCTATTGCACTGTCTTAGAGTTTGATAGAGTTTCGTACTGGTGCAGCCAACCTTTATTACACCAATGCTACCAGAGTAAGGGTCACCGGACCCAAAAAGTTAACTCTGATTTCTTTTCACAGATGCTGCCAGATCTGCTGAGCTTTTCCAGCAACTTATGCTTTTGTTCCAGTTCATGTGTTGTCTATTCTGTTCCCAACTCAGTGTCTTGTCACTCTGTCTCCCAATATTCCTAGTTCAGTGTGTTGTCATTCTATCCATCTACAGGTCAATACACAGTCTAACACAGTATAATGAAGCTCTATTACGTCAGTAATAAACCCCATCACTCTACACGTTAACACAGTGAAAAAAGCAGCGTTACAGCAGTCATGAACCCTATCAATCTACACTCTAACACACTGTAACATAGGTCCATTATACCAATAATAAACCCAATCAATCAACATGCGAAGAAAATGGAATAAAGATCTCCAAAACCAGTAACCTATCAATCGAACGTTTGAAAGGTCTTGCCTAATATGGTCAAAATTGACCTTCCTCCAATATAAAAGTTTACCTTACAGATCCAGTCTGTCCTTTTCCATCATTTGATTAAAACAAAAAGAATTATGGTTGCAGGCCCCAAAGTGCTCTCCCACTGCCACCTCAGTCACCTGCTCTACCTTATTTCCCAAGAGTAGGTCAAGTTTTGCACTTTCCCTAGTAGGTATATCCACATACTGAATCAGAAAATGTTCTTGTACACACTTAACAAATCCCTCTCCATCCAAGCCCTTAACACAATGGCAATCCAAATCTATGTTTGGAAAGTTAAAATCCTCTACCATAACCATCCTGTTAGGTTTACAGATAACTGAGATCACCTTTCAAATTTGTTTCTCAATTTTTCACTGACTGTACTGTAGGGAGGGAGACTGTGGTACCACCCCAATAAAGTAATCATCCATTTCTTATTTCTCAGCTCCACCCAAATAACATTTTCCATGCATTTGCAGCAATATTCACCATAAGTATAGCTATAATGTTATCCCTAATTAGAAATGCCCTTCCCCTTCCTCTCTTGCCTACCTTTTTATTCTTCTGGTAGCATCTATGGCCTGTAACATTAAGCTGCCAGACCTGTCCATCCTGGGCCACATCTCTATAATTGCCATGGTATCCCAGTCCCATGCCGTGTTCATCTGTCTTACCTGTTAGTCCTCATGCATTAAATAAATGCAGTTTTATTTATCAGTCTTATTTCATTCTCTGCATGGTTCCTGCCCCCCTGATAATTTTATTTGCTCCTTTTCCCAACTTTTATTAGAGGCTGGGAATCCTGCAGCGAGTAATTCACTTTCTGACTCCCCAAAGCCTGTCCCACCATCGAGAAGGCACAAGTCAGGAGTGTGTGATGGAATATTCCTCACTTGCCCTGGATGGGCAGCTTTTCTTTCTTTCCTCACTGCCTCCTTGGGTCTCTTCCCACTACCATTTCCCCTACCCCACCCTGGACTCTTTCCCACCCTGCACTAGTTTAAATCCTCCTGCATAGCTCCAGGATATCTCCCTGCTCGTATATTCGATGAGTTTGAAAATCTTCCAACATTAAAAGATATTTGGATGAGCACTTGAAACATCATAATATTAAAGGCCATGGGATGCGGTATAATTTGGATGAATGTGTGGTTATTCACTTTGGAAACAAAAACAAGAAGGCAGATTCCTACTTGAATGGCTGTAAATTAGGAGAAGGGAGTGTGCAGTGGGACCTGGGTGACCTTGTGCACCAATCGCTGAAGGTGAGCATGAAGGTGCAGCAGGTGGGAAAGAAGGCAAATGGTATGTTAGCCTTTCATTGCAACAGGTTTGGGGTACAGGAGCAGGTACAGTGTTGTTGCAATTATACAGCGCCTTAGAGAGGCCACACCTAGAATATTCTGGCCACCTTTGGTCTCCTTTACTGAGGAAGAATGTCCTTGCTCTCAAGGAAGCACAGTGAAGATTTACCACTCTGATTCCGGGGATGGCGGGACTGATCTATGAGAGGAGATTGATTGGGGTTAGGATTGTTTTTGCTGGGGTTCTGAGGAATGAGAGCAGATCTCATGGAGACTTACAAAATTCTAAACGGACTAGACAGGACAGATGCAGGGAGTATATTCCCAAAGGTGGATGTGTCCAGAACCAGGGACCACAGTCTGAGAATTCAGGATTAACATTTCCCATCAACCACCACCCTCTGTCTTTCAGCAAGCCAATTACTGATCCAAATTGCTACAATCCCATTCCTCTGCATTTTGTACAATAGCCTATTGTGGGGAACCTTATCGAATGCCTTGCTGAAATCCATATACACCACATCAACCGGTTTACTCTCATCTACCTGTTTGGTCACCTTCTCAAAGAACTCAATAAGGTTTGTGAGGCACGACCTACCCATCACAAAACCGTGCTGACTATCCCTAATCAAATTATTCTTTTCTAGATGATTATAAATCCTATCTCTTATAAGCTTTTCCAACACTTCACCAACAACTGAAGTAAGCCTCACTGGTCTATAATTACCAGGGTTGTCTCTGCTCCCCTTCTTGAACAGGGGAACCACATTTGCTATCCTCCAGTCTTCTAGCACTATTCCTTTAGACAATGACGATTTAAAGATCAATGTCAAAGGCTCGTTAATGTTCTCCCTGGCTTCCCAGAGGATCCTAGGATAAATCCCATCCGGCCCAGGGGACTTATCTATTTTCACACTCTGCAGGTTTTATAATACCTCTTCCTTATGAACCTCAATCCCACCTAGTCTCATAGCCTGTATCTCAGTATTCTCCTCAACAATATTGTCATTTTCTCGAGTGAATACTGTCGCAAAATATTGATTCAGTGCTTCCCCTATCTCCTGACTCCACACACAACTTCCCACTACTATCCTTGATTGGTCCTAATCTTACTCTTGTCATAGAACATCGAACAGTACAGCACAGAACAGGCCCTTCAGCCAAGATGTTGTGCTGACCATTGATCCTCATGTAAGGTAAACCTAATGTATGAACCCTCAAATTTCTGTGACCATATCCATGTTCAGCAGTCTCTTAAATATCCCAATGTCCTCGCTTCCACAATTGCTGCTGGCAACACATTCTATGCTCTCGCAACTCTTCTCGTAAAGAACCCGCCTCTGACATCTCCTCTATACTTTCCGCCAAATAGCTTAAAACTATGACCCCTCGTGTTAACAATTTCTACCCTGGGAAAAAGTCTCTGGCTATCAATTCTATCTATGCCTCTCATTATCTTGTACACCTCAATTAGATCCCCTCTCTTCCTTCTTTTTGCTAATGAAAAAGGTCCGAGTTCAGTCAACCTTTCTTCGTAAGATAAGCACTCCATTCCAGGCAGCATCCTGGTGAACCTCCTCTGAACCCTCTACAAAGCATCCACATCGTTCCTATATTAGGGCAATCAGAACTGGACACAGTATTCCAAGTGTGGTCTAACCAAAGTTTTATACACCTGCAACAAGATCTCATGACTCTTAAACTCAATCCCCCTGTTAATGAAAGCCAAAACACCATATGCTTTCTTGACAACCCTATCCACTTGGGTGGCAATGTTAAGGGATCTATGTACCTGCACACCAAGGTCCCTCTGTTCCTCCACACTGCCAAGAATCTGTCTTTAAGCCTATGTTCAACTTTAAAGTTCAACCTTCCAAAATGCATCACTTCACATTTATTCAGGTTGGACTCCATCTGCCACCTCTCAGTCCATCTCTGCATCCTTTCAATGTCACACTGCAGCCTACAAAAGTCCTCTATACTCTCAACGACACCTCCAACTTTTGTGTAGTCTGCAAACTTGCTAACCTATCCCTCAATCTCCTCATCCAAGTCATTAATAAAAATTACAAAGAGTAGAGGCCCAAGTACAGAGCCCTGTGGAACACCACTCACCAGCAGAATACTTTCCTTCCACTACCACTCGCTGTCTTCTCTCGACCAGCCAATTCTGTATCCAGACAGCTAAATTTCCCTGTATCCCATTCCTCCTGACCTTCTGAACGAGCCTACCATGGGGAACCTCATCAAATGCCTTGCTGAAGTCCATATACACCACATTCACCACTCGACCCTCATCAACTTGTCTAGTAACATCCTCAAAGAACTCAATAAGATTTGTGAGGCATGACTTGCCCCTCACAAAGCCGCACTCACTGCATTTAATCAAGCCATGCTCTTCCAGATGGTCATAAATCCTATCCCTCAGAATCCTTTCTAACACCTTGCAGACGACAGACGTGAGACTGACTGGTCTGTAATTGCTGGGGATTTCCCTATTTCCTTTCTTGAAGAGAGGAATTACATTTGCCTCTCTCCAGTCCTCAGGTACGACTCCGGTGGAGAGCGAGGATGCAAAGATCTTCGCAAGCGGTGAAGCAATCATATTTCTCGCTTCCCAAAGCAGCCGAGGACAAATCTGGTCTGGCCCTGGCAACTTGTCAATCTTAATGTTTGTCAAAATTTTCAGCACATCAGCTTCCTCAATCTCTATCCGTTCCAGCATACTTACCTATCCTCAATGATTTCATTCATTACAAGGTCCTTTTCTTTAGTAAAGACAGAAGCAAAAAACTCATTTAGGGCTTCCCCTACCTCCTCAGACTTCACACACAAGTCCCCTATGCTATCCCTGATCGGCCCTACTCTTTCTTTGACCATTCTCTTATTCCTCACATAAGTGTAAAATGCCTTTGTGTTTTCCCTAATCCGTTCTACCAAGCCTTTCATAGTGGCCCCTCCTGGCTCTCCTCAGACTATTTTTGAGCTCCTTCCTCGCCTGCCTGTCATCCTCTAGAGCTGAGCAAGACCCTTGCTTCCTCCACCTTACATAAACTGCCTTCTTTCTTTAGACAAGAAGCTCCTCCGCTCTCATCATCCAAAGTTCCTTCATCTTACCCCTTCATCCTGTCTCAGAAAACTGTTCCTTAAACAGTCTCAACATGTCCATAGTGCCCTTTCCATGCAGCAATTGCTCCCAGTCCATGTTTCCCAACTCACGTCTGATAGCATCATAGTTTACTTTTCACCAATTAAATATCCTCCCATTGTGCCTGCTTCTCTCCTTCTCCATAGATATGTAGAATGTGAGGCAGTTGTGGTCACTATCACCAAAATGCTCTCCCACTGCAAGATCTGACACCTGCCCTGGCTCATTGCCGAGCACCAAATCCAAAATGGCCTCTCCCCTCGTCGGCCTGTCAACGTACTGAGTTAGGAAACCCTCCTGAACACGCCTTACAAAAATAGCACCTTCCAAACCGCTTGCTCGAAGGAGGTTCTAATCAATATTGGAAAAATTAAAGTCACCCATTACAACAACCCTACTACATTCACACTTTTCCAAATCTGCCGACCTTTGCTTTCTTCAATCTCCCTGCTGCTATTGGGGGGCCTATGGTAACCCCCTAATGAGGTGACTGCTCCCTTACTGTTCATAATTTCTACCCATACTGACTCAGTAGGCAGACCCTCCTTGACAATGGTAACTTCTGTAGCTGTGATACCCTCTCTGATTAGCTGTGCTACACCCCGTAATCTTTTTCCCCCCTCCCTATTCATTTTAAATGTTCTAAACCCTGGAACGTCCAGCAACCATTCCTGCCTCTGAGAAACTCACGTCTCTGTTATGGCCACAACATCATAGCACCAGGTACTGATCCATGCTCTAAGCTCATCACTTTTATTCCTGATACTCCTTGCATTAAAGCAAACACACTTTAACCGATCCCTTGGTTCTTTCCCAGGAAATTCCTTCCCACTGGCTGCGCTACCTCTTGCTATTGCCTCATAACGATCAACTCTCACCACCGGTATATAGCTCATGTTCCCACCCCCCTTCCATACTAGTTTAAACCCTCCTGAACAACTCGAGCAAACCTTCCACCCAGGACATTGGTCCCCTTCTAGTTCAGGTGCAATCCGTCCTTCAAGTACAGGTCCCACCTTTCCCAGAAGGCATCCTAATTATCTACATATCTGAAGCCCTCCCTCCTACACCAGTTGCGTAGCCACGCGTTAAGCTGCGTCCGCTCCCTGTTCCTCGCCTCGCTATCTCGTGGCACCGGTAATAAACCCGAGAACACTACTCTGTCCTGCTTTGCAACTTCCACCCTAATTCCCTGAAATCACTTTTTATATTATTAATCCTTTTCCTGGCTATATCATTGATGCCAATGCGTAACATAATTTCTGGCTGTTCGCCCTCCTCTATTCGCCAACAACTTGTCATGCATCCTCCTGGCTCTCCTGAGCTCTTTCTTTAGGTCTTTCCTGGCTACTTTGTAACCCTCAAGCGCCCTAACTGAGCCTTCACATCTCATCCTAACATAAATCTTCTTCTTCCTCTTGACCAGAGATTCCACTTCCTTCGTGAACCATGGCTCCCGCACTCTACAGCTACCTCCCTGCCCGACAGGTACATACATATCTAGGACACACAGTAGCTTTTCCTTGCATAAACTCCACATTTCTAATGTGCCCATCCCCTGCAGTTTCCTTCCCTATCCTATGCTTCCTAAATCTTGTCTAATCACATCGTAATTGCCTTCCCCTTGCTGTAGTTCTTGCCCAATGGTATACACCTATCCCTTTCTATCAGTAAAGTAAACAAAACAGTATTATGATCGCTATCTTTTTCTTTGAGAAGGTGACCAAGGAAGTGGATGAGGGTAAAGCAGTAGATGTTGTGTATATGGATTTTAGTAAGGCGTTCGATAAGGTTCCCCATGGTAGGCTAATGCTAAAACTTCGGAGGTATGGCATTGAGGATACATTAGAGGTTTGGATTAGGAATTGGCTGGCTGGAAGGAGACAGAGGGTAGTAGTTGATGGATTATGTTCATCTTGGAGCGCAGTTACTAGCGGTGTACCACAAGGATCTGTTTTGGGACCATTGCTTTTTGTTATCTTTATAAATGATCTAGAGGAAGGACTTGAAAGCTGGGTAAGCAAGTTTGCGGATGACACAAAAGTCGGTGGAGTTGTGGATAGTGAGGAAGGAAGTGGTAGGTTACAGCGGGATATAGATAAGTTGCAGAGCTGGGCGGAAATGTGGCAAATGGAATTCAATGTAGCTAAGTGCGAAGTCGTTCACTTTGGTAGGAATAACAAGATGATGGATTACTGGGCTAATGGTAGGCTACTTGGTAGTGTGGATGAGCAGAGGGATCTTGGTGTCCATGTACACAGATCTCTGAAAGTTGCCACCCAGGTAAATAGTGCTGTGAGGAAGGCATATGGTGTACTGGGCTTTATTGGCAGAGGAATTGAGTTCCGGAGTCCTGAGGTCATGTTGCAGTTGTATAAGACTCTGGTGCGGCCTCATCTGGAGTATTGTGTGCAGTTTTGGTCGCCATACTATAGGAAGGATGTGGAAGCTTTAGAACGAGTGCAGAGGAGGTTTGCCAGGATGTTGCCTGGAATGGTAGGAAAATCTTATGAGGAAAGGCTGAGGCACTTGGGGCTGTTCTCATTGGAGAAGAGAAGGTTTAGGGGAGATCTGATAGAAGTGTATAAGATGATTAGGGGTTTAGATAGGGTAGATACTAAGAACCTTTTACCGCTAATGGAGTCAGGTGTTACTAGGGGACATAGCTTTAAATTAAGGGGTGGTAGGTATAGGACAGATGTTAGGGGTAGATTCTTCACACAGCGGGTTGTGAGTTCATGGAATGCCCTGCCCGTATCAGTGGTGAACTCTCCTTCTTTATGGTCATTTAAGCGGGCATTGGATAGGCATTTGGAAGTTATTGGGCTAGTATAGGTTAGGTAGGATTCGGTCGGCGCAACATCGAGGGCCGAAGGGCCTGTACTGCGCTGTATCCTTCTATGTTCTATGTTCTATCACCAAAGTGCTCACCTACTTCCAAGTGTAACACCTGGCTGGGCTCATTACCCAGTACCAAATCTAATGTCTTGATGATACTGAAGCCCTTCTGTCTTCACATTGGAAAGCTGTAATACAATTTTCTTTCTATTTTCTTGTAGAGCCCATTCCAGAAATAGCTGAAAACATTCTAAGCAAGAGAGACAAACCAAAATTTTCACACGATGATTATCTATATGTATTAGTGCCAAAACAACTCAGCGCCAAAGTAATGAGCGCCAAAACGGCAGGGCCAAATGATCAGCGCCAATAGAGCGGCGCCAAATAGTCCCATTCCGAATAATCTGGGGCATCTTTTTACTGAGGAAGGGACTGAAAAAGCTGACTCAATAATTTCAGTCTTAAGGCCAATCATGGCTTCCTATCCATAACCATCTATACTAATATATCACTCCCAGCTCAAAAAACTCCATGAAGTACACAGCATTTGCATTGTACCTTATCAAATGCATCTTAGAAACTGAAATGTACTATATCCATGGCTCCATTTGTCTACTCTAATTGTCAACAGGATTACCCTTATGTGAAGCCATATCAACCCAATCCAAATGAACAATGATTTACAAAGTGCATTTCTTTAGATTTCCTGAATAACGCATTTTAGGTTTCTGATGAATGATGTCAGGTTAAATGGAGTATACTGCCCTGTTTTCTCTGTTCCTCCTTTCCTGAGCAGTGTTACATTTGATCACTTCAATGCCATGGGAATATTCCAGAATTAGGGAAGCTTGGAAAATCATAACCAATGCACTTACTATTTCTGCAGCTATTTCTTTTAGAATTCTAATGAATAGACTAATGTATAACCTGGGAATTTAACCTATTGTATTCCTTTCAAAAGAACAAAGAGAACAAAGAACAGCACAGCCCAGAAATAGGCCCATCAACACATGATACTTTCACACTAAAAACCTTTGCTTCGACACAATCTGTGTCCCTCTTGTTATGAAGTTGAAGGTGTGCACTGTACCTTTATGAGAGAGTGAATGCTGTTCTGATCTGAGAGTTCACAAGCACCTGTGGATATGATGATGTGATGAGATAGCAATCGCAGAGTGTTCTGGGAAATTGAAAATGTCTAACTTTTCCTGTGAAATGGATACCTGAGTTTTGGTTGTTGTTTTGACAACAATTCAAAGTTAACCAATCAGTTTAAATTATGCCCCAGGGTACTAAACCCCAATTGGGTTTGAATTTGTTTTGGCAACATTGAACCAATGTTGGGGGATATAAATTGCAGTTATTTTGAAAATTGTTCAGAGAGCAACTACCATTGAGACAGAAATGCATAGAGAACACTTTGGGGCAGCACAGTGGCTCAGTAGCTAGCACTGCTGCCTCACAGCGCCGGTGTCCCAGGTTTGATTCCAGCCTCCGGTGACTGTCTGTGGAGTTTGCACATTCTCCCCGTGTCAGTGTGGGTTTACACCAGGTGCTCCAGTTTCCTTCCACAGTCCAAAGATGTGCAGGTTAGGTGAATTGGCCATGCTAAATTTTCCCTAGTATTAGGTGCATTAGTCAGGGGCAAATGTAGGGGAATGGGTTGGTGTGGGTTGTTCTTCGGAGGGTCAGTGTGGACTGGTTGGGCTGAAGGGCCTGATTCCAAACTGTAGGGAATCAAATACTCATCAAAAAAGAAAAAAAGACAACAGTGGCATGGTTGCTCAGTGGTTAGCACTGCTGCCTCACAGCGCCAGGGACCCAAGTTCAATTCCCGCCTCAGGCTAGAGTCTGCATGGGTTTCCTCTGGGTGCTCTGGTCTCCTCCCACAGTCCAAAAATGTGCAGGTTAGGTGAATTGGCCATGCTAAATTGTCCATGGTGTTAGGTGTAGGGGAATGGGTCTGGGCGGGTTGCTCTTCGAAGGGTCGGTATGGATTGTTGGGCTAAAGGGCCTGTTTCCACGCTGTAAGGAATCTAATCAACCTAGGAAGTTCCTCAGCTGGAAGTTGGGTGATCCACTGTGATTGTGATGAATGGCTGAGCAGGCTTGAGGGGCCAAATGGCCTCCTCCTACCCCTGTCTTCAATGTTTCTCTGTGGCATTGAACGCCAAATTCTTTGGAGAAGACATTTCACCAAAACCACACAACCCACGCCCCATACCACGCACCCCACAACTCACATCCTTCACTCACTCTACATTCCATACCCCACACTCCAAACCCCACACCCCACTCCACACTCCACACCCCATACCCCACACTCCACACCCCATACCCCATACCCCACTCCAAACAACCCACGCCCCACACTCAACTACCTGCATTCCACATTCAACACTCCACACCTCACACTCCCCTCAACATGCAACACTTTCCATGACCCACACCTCACATTCTAAAACCCACACTCCGCACCCCAACACCCCACACTCCACTCCACATACCCCAAACTCCACACCCGACACTCCACACCCCACACCCGACAACCCACATCCCACACGCCACACCCCACACGCTACTCCCCACACCCCATGCACTACATTCTATTCCTCACACCCCACATCCTCAAACCCACAAACCACATGCCCCACTCCAAACCCAACACTCCACACCCCACACCCGCACTCTAAACCCCACACCCAACAATCCACAGCCCACAAACCATACTCCACATTCCACACCCCACATTCCACACCACAAAACCCACACCCAACACCCCACACTCAACACTCTAAAGCACACACCCCACTCCATACGCTCCATACTCCAAAGCACACACCTCACACTCCACATTCCACACCGCACGACCCGCAAACTATACCACATACAGTACTTCCACAATCCACACCCCACACCATCAACACACATTGTCCACTCCATACTCCACATCAAAAACTCACAGCCCACAACCCACTGCCCACAATCCACACTCCACACTCCATAATCCACACCCCAGACACACCACACACCCCACACCCTACATTCCACACCCCACACCACACACTCCACACATCATACTCTACACCCCACATCCTCAAACCACACTGTACACTCCATACTCCACATCAAAAACTCACACCCCACACTCCACACCACAAACCCCACACCCCACAACTTACACTCCAAACCACACACGACACACTCCACAGATCACACACCACACCCCACACACCACACTACATACCCTGCTCCCACTCAGTTCCCTTGGCAAGGGCCTGTGAACCCATTCCCACTCAGTTTCCAGAGCAACGGCCTGTGAACATTTCCCCACTCAGTTCCCCTAGCAAGGACCTGTGACTGCATCCCCACTCCGTTCCCCCAGCAAGGGCTTATGAACACATACCCAGCCTCATTTCCCTAGCAAGGACCTGGGACCCTATCCCCATTCTGTTCCTCTAGCAACAGCCTGTGACCCCATCCCCACTCCATTCCCTCAGCAAGGGACTGTGAACCAATCCCCACTCAGTTCCCCCAGCAAGGACCTGTGAACCCCCATTCCCACTGAATTCCCCAAGCAACAGCCTGTGACCCCACCCCCACTCAGGTCCCCTAGCAAGTGCCAGTGAGTCCATCCCCACTCCGTTCCCTCAGCAAGGGACTGTGACCCCATCCCCATTTAGTTCTCCTAGCAAGGGCCTGTGATCCCATCCCCAATCAGATCCCAGAGCAATGACCTGTGACCCTTATCTCCTCTGATCGCCTGGCAATGGTTTTGAAACAGTTCCCACTGTGCATTGTGAGTCACAGCCTGTGAACCTATCCATTCCCCTAGCAATGGTCTGTCAACACACACCCCCAAATTTTATTCCCCTAACAATGGTCGGTAAATCTATCCTCTCTCCTACCAATGACCTGTGAACTTATCCCGAATCTGCTCCCAAAACAACGGACTGTGTATCTGTTCCTGCGCTTTTCTCTGACCAATTGTCATCAAAACCATACCCACTCTGATCTCATGACAATGACATATGAACCCATTTTTACACTGCTCCCCCAGCAATTGCCTGTGAACCCATTCCCATTTTGTTGTCTTATTAATGGGCCCTGAACCCATTAGCATTTTGTTCTCCCAGCAACTACCTCTGAACCCATCCCCATCCTGTTCCCTAGCAATGGCCTTTGAAACCACCTCTGTTCTGTTCTTGTAGAAATTGCCTGTAAACCAGTGCAAACTCTGTTCCCCTAACAACAGGCTGTGAATCAATCCCCTCTCTGTTGTCACTGCAATGGCCTGTGAACCCATCCCCTCTCTTTTTCTTGTAGCAACCACTGTCAACCCATCCTGAATCTGTTCCCCTGGCAATGGCCTGTGAACCCATTCCCAGCTTGTTCTTCAAAACCTCCATGAACCTGTACTCATTTGTTTTACTCCTATCTGGCTTGGTAACCCTTGCCTCTAGCAAGGCTAGACTGTTCCTCTAGCAACAGTCTGTGAATCCATCCTCATTATGTTCCCCAATAACAGCCTGTAACCCCATCTACACTCTGCTCTCCCCGAAACCGCCTGTGAAACAGAACTCACTTTGTTCTCCCAGTAATGGCTAATAAATCCATCTGCACTCTGTACAACTAGCAACAACCTGTGAACCAATCCTCATTCTGTTCCACTAGCGATGGCCTCTGAATCCAACCTGAAGCTGATCTCCTAGTAATGGCTATGAACCCATCCCCACTCTGCTCCCCCAGAAACAGCCGATGAAACTGTTCCCAGTCTGTTTGTCTAGCAACAGTCTGTCATCCCATCCCCGTCCCGTTGCCCCAGCAATAGCTTGTAAATCCATCCCAACTCTGCAAGAGTTGAAGGGCTTGAAATATAGCAAAAGGCTGAGTGAGTAGGCTGGGGCTGCTTTCTCTGCAGCATTAGAGGATAAGGCATGATCTTATAGAGGTTTAAAAATGTCATGCGGTGCATGGATATGGTAAACAGACAAAGTCCTTTGCCTGGGCTGCAGGAGTCCAGAACTAGAGGGCATAAGTTTATGGTAAGATGGGAGAGATTTAAAAGGGACCTAAAGGATAACTTGTTTGCACAAAGGTTGACATGTGTATGGAATAAGCTGTATGAGAAAGTGGTGAAGACTGGTACAGTTATAGCAATTAAAAGGCATCTGGATGGGTACATGAGTAGAAAGGGTTTAGAGGGATATGGACCAAATGATGGCAAAAAGAATTAGATTAAATTAGGATATCTGTGCGGCATGGACAAGTTGAACCAAAGAGTCTGTTTCCCTGTTGTACATCTCTTTGACTCTATTCTAGAAACGGCTGGGAATTGATTGCCATTCGCTTCCCCTAGCAATGGCCTATGTACCAATTCCCACACTGTTCCCATGGCAATGGCCTGTGAACTCATCCGCACGTTGTTCCCCGAGCGACAACCTGTGACCCCATTCCCACTGTGCTCTCCTGAGCATTAGCCTGTACACACATCCCCACTGTGTTCTGCTGGAACCTACTTGTCAAACCATAACCACTCTCTTGATCTTGAAGTGGCCTGTGAACCCATCTCCACTCCGTTCCATGAGCAACAACCTGTGAACACACACCCATACTGTGTTCTTAGCAACTGGACCTGAACGCATCCCCATTTTGTTCCCCTAGTAATGGCCCATGAACCAATACTCACGCTGTTCCCTGAGCAATGGCCTGTCATCCTATCCCTCGCTGATCCATGAGCAACTGCCTGTGAACTCAACTCCACTTTGATCCTCTCGCAACAGACTGTGAACCCATGCTCACTTTGTTACTCTAGCAACGACCTGTGAACTCATCCTCACTTTGTTCCCCTATTAACACCCTGAGAACTCTCCACATTCTGTTTATGTAGCAATGACCTGTCAACCAATCCCCACTCTGTTCTCCGAGTAACGTCCTGTGAACTCATCCCCACTCCATTATTGTAAGATTGTACTATGAATCCGTAATCACTTTGTTGCTGTGAACCCACCCTTATATTGCTACCCAGCAATGGCCTATAAAGCCATCCCAACTCTGTTCCCCAATAACAGCCTGTGAACCCATCCTTATTGTGTTCAGTTATTAATGGACTGAGATCACATTCCCCAATCTGTTCACTGAGCAACAGCCTGTGAACCCATCCCCTCTCTGTACACCTACCAATAGCTTGTGAACCCATCACCACTCTGTTCTCCTTGCAACAGACTGTGAACCCATCCCCACTCAGCTGTCCTAGCAATGGACTGCGAAACTAGCCCCAATCTATTCTCATAGCAACACACCATGAAACATCCCCTCTATATTTTCCTTGCAACAGCCTATTATTAGATCCCTATTCTGTTCTCTGAGCAACGGAAGATATGGAGAGCATGAGGGAAGTTATAGAGAGAGAGATTGGGAGACAGGGAATGTGCAAGAGTGAGAGAGAGAGTGGGGGAAATGGGTGAAGGAGGTACACTGAGAAAGAGTGCGGAAAATGGAGGAGAGTTGGGACAGAAAGGGACAATGTGAGTGTGGGAGGAAGATGTGAAGGGAAAGGGAACAAGGGAGAGAAATGAATTATGCTGAAGCCGGATCAGAATGGGTCTCCCAGAGGTGAAAGCAAGTACAGAGTGACTTAAATCCAATGCTTGAACTCGGCCCCTGTCCCCTCCCCTTCCCTGAGGACCAGGACTTGGGGATGATTCTGTCTTTCTGTCCAACTCAGCTTCAACAACAGCAATATAGTTTCACTCTGCTGTTTGGCACTTTTTAATGTAAATTTTCATGATTTACAAGTTGAAGTTATCAATACAATTAGTGGGGTGGTGCCTTCTCTAACTGGCCCGAGTTTACAGAATCATTGAAATGCGTCTTTGCAACCCACTGGGTGGCAAGGTTAGACAAACCAGCACTACCCTCATTGTGTTACCATGGCGACAGGTTGCTTCATCGCCCAAACATTCAACTGAAATGAGAAAAACCTGGATGGATGGATTGATTAATAAGTGGATTTGACTGATTGGTGGATTTGGATAAAGGGATATTTTAGCACATTCTTCAGCTGTTGTCTGAACTTAGTCTGGGTCACGGCATAAATCGCGGTGTTTGTGCAGCAACTGAGCTGCTGCAGCATGAAGCCCAATTCCATCACAAAGTAATCTAAATACACAGACTGATACCCAATCCAAGCCATCCGGTACCATGTAAAATACACCATTAACATTGACCATAACAAGATGAAATTGGCCGAGATCACAAACAGTAAAATGATGGATTTTTTTCGATTTCTCATTTCTGTGTCTGACTGATCGTCCCCATTGGTGTGCGCTCGGAGTCTCTTACGGGCTCTGCTGGTCACTAAAATGTGTCTGACGGTGAAGACATTGAGCAGCAGAATCAGGAGAAATGGGAGAGCTGGGTTTAGAATATAGTGGAGAAACTCGACTGTGATCCACAATCGAGAGGAATAAACATCATCTGGTACATCACAAAACCAGGGGATGTTCCCCAGTACATATCGAGCTGTGAGCATAAAATACCAGAAAATGTTCTTTAAACAGCTCAGCACAGTCACTGCTCCCAGAATCACAGCCGCCGTTTTCTCAATGCAATATTTACGTTTCAGCTTCTGGCAACAAATGGCCACAAACCGATCAAAGGTGAAAGTGACGGTGAACCAGACAGAACAGTCAGTGGCTGCATAAAGCAGGACAGCGTGGATATTACACACAGGGATGGACTCCAGGAAATAAAACTGTTCCCTACAAACAACGGGAATGTGTCTCAGTATCAGGTCGAGGATAATGACCAGAATATCGGCCAACGCCATGGCTCCCAAGTAGCATCTGACACATGGAGACAATCCGCAATCTTTATAAAGCAGGACATAGATCGTTACTACATTAACTATGAGGAAGGAAAACAAATACATTATACGTCAGCCTGGAGGAAAAGGGACCAGTTTGATTGAGGACACTGAGGTTTACCAATGTGTCACGATATTCAGATATTTATTGAAATAATTGAAGCTGAAGTAAAAATGGTAAATTCTGAATTACGTGCAAAAATGTGATGTGAAACACAAGGAACACTCTCTCCCCATACACACAGGCACACATAAGAGAAGATGGTTTCCCAAACATTCCCACACAATCACTCGAGAGCATATACAGGTCACTTCTTTCCAGTTCCCAATATGGAGGATGAAGATGTTGCTGTCCTGAAGGATTCTCTCCCAGTACCTTGAAGACCAATGGAGGTTGGAAAATTCTGTCTTCCAGTGTACATCGTTGTCAGTCATCTGTCGTGAAGAAACATAAACCCAGGGAAAACGTATTCACCCTTTTGAATGCCTGAGGGAAATTCAAGACAAATAAATTGCAGATTTTGGAATCCAAAATAGGCAAGCAGGAAGCTGGAAAAATACAGCAAACCAGGAGAAGTCACCATTTCTTGTATAACCCATCAGTCCTGAAGAAGGGTTATACCCAAAGCACTGACTTCTCCATCTCGTGATGTTTCTTGGTGTGCTGTGTTCTTCATGTTTGTCCGTGAGGGGAATTCGAAACAGTGTCTCCTTCTCCGTGAAACGGGATCTCTTCCCTTGGGATCTTATCTTTTATTCAATTAACCGACAATCTCGCCTTTCACAAATAATGTCAGTTATAGAACATTCCAGAGAATGTCGAGTTTGGAATGTTCTGGAAAATGTTGGTTATAGACAATGTGACAGAGTCATAAAACAAACCACATCACAAAGGCCCTTCTGTTCATTACGGTTGGTCAGATCCACTCAGCATCACAGTTGAAATCTCTCCATAAACTTGACTCAACCGGCATTTTGCATAACTAAAACAATAAGACTAAGACAATATTCAGATCATTTCATGTTTCCTCTTTCACAATGACACAGATGGCATCCATTTTTTGACTATCTCACCAACGTTTTCAGTTTTGTCTAACATTCCTAAATATGAAATATCCTGGATATTCAGTTCCCAATATGCATCACCCTGTTACCAGGTCTCTATTAATGACATTGAATCATATCCATTTCCCTCAAAGTATGCAGTGAGTTCCTCAATCTTTTTTCGAATACAGCACACATTCAGAATGAGTGCCTTTTGTGGGATGTAAGTAAAACAGTGTTACTTCCGCAAGTATAATTGAGTACTAACTTTAGTGTATAATTGTGGGATATAGGTAAATAATTACTAACTTAAGTTTATAATTATGGATAATTAGGTACTAACTTTAGTGCATAATTATTCTAGCAAATAATTTCTTTCATCATGATAGTTTAAATAATTTACAGTCTCAGCAAAATAGCTGAGATAACTGAAACGCATAAACTAGGCAAGTAAAGACACATTGTTAAAATGTATATTCAGGAATGGAACGTACTTATGAACAATGGAAGATATTACAAGCAAACAGATAAAATGAAAAGAACATCAAGATCCAAGTTTAGCAAAATCTCCCTTATGTCATCACTTACAGAGGGGAGGGTCGCCCACTTCGAGAAGTGGGGGGGAAGTAATAAGGGCAGAGTGCAGCTGGGTAGGGGCAGAATACATTAAGGGAGATTGATAGGTATGAAGACCTATGAGGTAAATGGGGAGTACCAAAAGTTAAAACTGTATAAATTGTAAGGCAATCCCTGAATGTGTGCGCCCACTGGTCACCCCTTCTTGATAGAAGGTTTCAATAAAATTTGCTGCTTCAGATATTGACTCGGACTGAAATTTATTATACTGTGAGTTTTATTTCTCACAATTTGGGGGCTTCATCCGGGATGTCCATCATCACCGGCAGGGCAAAACACTGTGGCAGGGCAGACACGTCCCGTTCCTTTTAGAATGGTCCCGCATTTCCCGGCAGTGGGCTCCCCCTTCTGGTTGACTGATCGAGATCAAATGACAGTTTATCTGACCCAGACGAAAGGTTTAAGTAGGCACAGAGAGCCAGGCAAATCTGTGCACAGACCAAGGTAAGAAAATTGACTTTTAAGTCCTGCCATGGTGGCTGGGATTGAGTTCTAGTAGTTAATAAGGGACTAACAAAGGAACTCAATATGGGCTGCACTGAGGCAAAGGAAAAAGTCTCCAGGAAAAAGAAAATGGAAATGGAAGCGGAGTCCCTGACAACATACCTCCAGAAAGTCAGTTGTGCAGAATGTTGTGGAATAGGAAAAAGATAGAGGGGAAAAGATAGGAAAAAGATGTTTACAAGGTGAAAAGATAGAAAAAAAGATGATTAAATATTGTTGCTTTGTATGGACTAAGGAATCCATTCTTCGTCCCGTCGTCTTCTGGCCAAAGTACAGGCCGGACAATAAAGGTATTTGTAAATATTTGAATTTATATGTCAAAAGAAAACAGCTTTACAGTCAGGAGGAGTCAGATTATGCTTCATTTCGGAAGGGATAGTAGCTGAAAGGCTACTGATGGTACACTTCGTAACTAAATCATGGCCAGACACCCAGAAAAAGATTCAAAAGATAGAGGGGTGAAGCGAGAAGCCTCTAGAGTTGTTGTTGCGGGAAGTTCAGAAAGTGTCTGCGAGATACGGTATGTGAGAGAGAGATAGAGAGAAAAGAGCTGTACAGCTAATGGAAACTTTAACCCTTTGTGATTCGGTTTGACTGCACATTTGTTTGTTAGTGATTGAATGTTTGTGCTTTATTCCCTGGAGCTTGAGTTCCAGGACTGTTTTGAATCTGATTTCTATTATGGAAATTTAACATTATTTCTTTTAAGGTTAAGGATTTTACAGTGATTATGAAATAAAAACGTTCACTCCTGTTCTTTTTACAGGTCATGACTGCCTTACTATCAGTTCCTAACCAATCTCTTTTATCCTTACATAAAAGCGATTTATGAAGGACAGTTGAAGTCTCCGTTCAACATTAGATTGTAATAAATCAAAAAGAAATCCCACAGTTAATATCTGTGTCCTTGGATTCAGCTATTGCTCATGCCTTAGAAGTGTTGTTTAAACTTGAATATACAAATCCTTTTTAATGCAGCTCTGGTTATTTCACGGCCTATAGCATTGTAATTGTGCAACTGAGTAGTTAGGACTACTTAAGAAAACTATTTTTGGATTTAAATCAAGGGACTAAAACCGGGTAATTATAGTGGATTTCAAAGTTGGGAACTGTATGCATTTTACATTTTAAATATTAAACACTGAATAAATGAATTTATAATACATAAATATACATTTACAAGTAAGATTCCAAAATGTATAGTTAGGAACAGGCTTTAAAGTTAGGCAAGCATAAATTGATAAATTGTATTTGAGATTACAAGGAGAAAGAGGCTCCTGGTATTTGAGGTTACAGGGAGCAAGAAATATTGCAATATTTCTTTAAAAAAAAATCAAGGTCTAAACAAAACATTGGGTGATGAGGAACGGCCATTAGGTGGCCCTAAAGCTGTTCAATTGGTTAAATAGGGCCAGCAATTGATCTGGCAATGTAACATGAGAAGCAGAAACAGAAAGGCAAAAATAATGATAGCCACGGTTGGTGAGATAATGAAGAAAAGGACAAACCTAAGAGGAGAAGGAAACCGGAATGGTGGCGGGCAGCATGTTGAAAATAAAGGAAATAGGGAAGGAGATGTTAAGGGGACTGGTAGACAGGAACAAGGATCAAAGTGGAAATCCCCACAGGTGGGACATTATTACTGTGGAAAGACAGGTCACTTTAAGAGAGAGTGTCCAGATCTGAAAAAGGAAGCAAAGGCAGTACTGTTTATGAACCTTGATGAAGAAGGGGTTCCTGCCCCCGGGGACCCACCAGGAACCCTTGATATATTTAAAGGTGGGACCTTACAAAGAAGACGTAGTTTTCCTAGTCGATACAGGGTAGTCATCCTTAAATTTTAAGCCCAAGGGAACGGGAACGAAAGAGTTAATTGGATTATGGTGACAGTTTTGTGATGAGAGGTAAGAAGGATCAGTTTTGTGCTCATGACAAGATACTACAACCAAATTGGGGATTGAATTAAACACAAATGGTGCTATGAAATCTGTTGAGGTTCTTAAAAATGAATGTGCTCGAGCAAAACAATTACAGAAACAGAATGAGAAGTCATAAGTGACTGGTAAGCAAACAGAACTGCACAAGTACAGTTCTTAAAATGTTTTACTCATTTGTTTCGTTTCCACCCTGAATTATATAATATATAATTAATAATTGATATTTGTAATAAATCAATTCTGTTAGCCTGAATCAGTATTAATTGGCAGGATTCCTTCACACATTCTCAGTGTCCTGTCATATTGATTCATGGTTAATTTAAAACATGACTGCATTAATTCATTGTTAATTAAAGAATGGAAAGATACATTACTGACCAGAGTGTGTGCAGGCAGTGGCAGCAACAGCCATATTGGTAGAGGAGAGTTGGACACTTACTTTTGGGGGAGCCTTAATAGTCAGCACCCCACACCAGGTATGGACCATTCTAAATCAGAAAGCAGGAGAAAGTGAGGTCTGCAGATGCTGGAGATCAGAGCTGAAAATGTGTTGCTGGAAAAGCGCAGCATGTCAGGCAGCATCCAAGGAACAGGAAATTCGACATTTCGGGCATAAGCCCTTCGTCAGGAATGAATTCCTGATCAGGTTATTTTTCCTTTAACCCTCAGTTCCATGGTTTTCCTTAAACTTCTCCACAACAAGGGATGTCACACACACCTTGGATCCTGCTAAATCATTCCCAAGAACAAACTTTTGTATTCCTGGAACTGACACTCTGTCAATCACTCCCACCCTTATTTACCCAGTCTTGATATGGCTTTCCAAAATGATCTTTCACAGGGGAACATCTGTGCATCTATTGCACAAATTAAAACCCTCTCAGGTAAATGTTCAGAAGGAGTGTGAATACTTTCATCTCTTGAGATGAAAGAGTGACCAGATCCCGTATCTCTTAAAATTATACCTTCTTTCCCTTCTCCCCTTGCTCTTCCTGTGGAACATTTACCCACAGAGATGAAGTCTTCATAGAGATCGGCAGTAATTCAAAGTCCAGCCCCTGCCTATTCTGGGCACTCTCCTGCAGCTCCTTGGCATCTCTTGGGTTTCTTTTACTACATCCCTTTCACTACTGGCTTGACCTCTTTTGTCACACCTTTTCTCCCAGTGTATTTCATCAACAACCCTCAGTGGGACTTTACATATTCCACCTTACCATAGAGTCATAGAGATGTACAGCATGGAAACAGACCCTTCAGACCAACCCGTCCATGCCGACCAGATATCCCAACCCAATCTAGTCCCACCGACCAGCACCCGGCCCATTTCCCTCCAAACCCTTCCTATTCATATACCCATCCAAATGCCTCTTTAATGTTGCAATTGTACCAGCCTCCACCACATCCTCTGGCAGCTCATTCCATACACATACCACCCTCTGTGTGAAAACGTTGCCCCTTAGGTCTCTTTTATATCTTTTCCCTCTCACCCTAAACCTATGCCCTCTAGTTCTGGACTCCCCAATCCCTGGAAAAAAGACTTTGTCTATTTATCCTATTCATGCCCCTCATAATGAGGCCTTTCACCTACTTTTCTCTTGCAGTTTTTTTTACGTCCTACTCACTGTTCAAAAAATGACCTTGTGTTCCAGTGCTTCCACTACAAGATGGTGATGGAGTAGGACTTCTGGGTCGGAGTTCATCCACTCTGACCATTTTTATTTTTCTTCTTGTACTCCGCTTGCTGTTTTCCTTTATTTCTAACTTGTTGACCTTGTCCTGAGCTTGGACAGCATTGGTTGTGCCAAGATTTCAATGTACAGGCCTCGGATGGTCTCAAGCTGGGCTTAACCACAGATTCCAATTGAGGCTCAGGGACAGCAGCTTGGGTGTGAGCCAGCGTGAACATCTAAATTGTGATTTTCCTTTCATTAATGCATCATCATTCTCTTCACTTTTGCTTTTACTTTCAAAGTATCCAATATCACATCCTTTATGATAGATTTGAACAGATTCTCTATTTTGCATGAAACGTTAACTGGTCAGTAGGTTACCATTCTCCCTCAACTTCCCTCCTTTAATCGTCAGATTTCGTTGATAACCTTGTAGTTATCCAGAATGGCTTTCTGGCTTTTTGCAGAATATGGAGGAAAATAGCAGAGTGATCCCAATGCAATCAGTCTATGTATTGCTGCTTACTCTGAAATGCTGGGAGGAAGTACATCTGTCCGTTTGATGTATCAATGCTCAATCTAGCTACAGAACATTATACACATTTCAGGCCCTTTAGCTCTCGATGTTGCACTGACCTGTGGAACCAATCTGAAGTTCATCCAATCTAAACTATTCCATTTTCATTCATATATTTATCTAATGACCATTGAAATGCCCTTAAATTTGACGAGTCTACTACTGTCACAGGCATTCCACACCCTTACTACTCTCTGAATAAAGAAACTGACATCTGAGAAAAAAGGCTCTCACTGTCCACTCTATCTGACCTTCTGATTATCCTATATGTCTCATATCACCTCTCAACCTTCTTCTCTCTAACAACAGCCTCAAATTCCTCAGCCTTTCCCCATAACTTCTTCCCTCCATACCAGGTAACATCCTAGTAAATTGCCTATGAACCCTTTCCAAAGCTTCTACATCCTTCCCATAATGTGGTGACGAGAACTGTACGCAGTACTCCAAGTACAGCTGCAGCAGAGATCGGTACAGCTGCAGCTTGACCTCATGATTCTGAAACTCAACCCCTCTACCAAGAAAAGCTAACACACTGTATGCCTTCTCATTATCCCTATCAAACTGACTGGCAACTTTCAGGGATCTATGCCGAGATCTCTCTGCTCATCTACAATACCAAGAATCTTAACCATTAGCCCAGTACTCTTGATTCATGTTCTTCCTTCCAAAGTGAATCACCTCATACTTTTTCATATTAAATTTCATTTGCCACCTCTCAGCCAGCTCTGCAGCTTATCTATGTCCCTCGATAAGCTGCAACATCCTTCTGCACTATCCACAACTCCACCGACCTTAGTGGCATCCACAACTTTACTAACCAATTCTCCTATGCCCTCATCGGGTCATTTATAAAAATGACAAATAGCAGTGGACCCAAAACAGATCCTTGCGGTACACCACTAGTAACTAAACTTCAGGATGAACATCTCTCATCAATCACCACCCTCCATCTTCTATTAGCTAGCCAATTTCTAATCCAAAACATTAAATCGCCCTCAATTTCATGTCTCTGTATTTTGTGCAATAGCTTACTGTAGGAATGTTATCAAACGTTTTACTGAAATCCATATTCACCACATCAACCGCATTACCCTCATCCACTTGTTTGGTCAGAACTCAATAAGGTTTGTACCTTCACAAAACCATGTTGACTATCCAGCTTTCAGTACATCTCCATACAACCCTGTCAAGGTAGATGCTGCAAGATGTGTCAGAGTGTGGACGGGGAAACCACGATTACTCGTGGGAACACCTCCCACCAGGTACATGGCAAGTATTCATACGACTCAGCCAACGTTGTCTATCTTATACGCTTCAGGCAAGGATGCCTTGAGGCATGGTACATTGGTGAGACTGAGCAGAGTTCACGGCAACAGATGAATAGGCACCACACAACAATCAACAGACAGGAGTGTTATATTTATATTTGGAATAGAATGGGCTTATCAGTACTGAGCAACATGGTTTTGTGCGGGGGAGATCATGCCTTACCCAACTTAATAGAGTTCTTTGAGGAAGTGACCAAGTTGATCGATGAAGGAGGGCTGTTGATGTCACATACAAGGACTTTAGTAAGGCATTTAATAAGGTTCCCCATGTAGACTAATGGAGAAAGTGAAGTCACATGGTATGCAGGGTGTTCTAACTAAGTGGATAAAGAACTGGTTGAGTAACAGGAGATAGAGAGTAGAAGTTGAAAGGAGTTTCTCAAAATGTAGAAAGATGACCAGTGGTGTCCCACAGGGATCAGTGTTGGGGCCACTGTTGTTGTAATATATATAAATGATCTGGAAGAGGGCATTGTTGGTATGATCAGCAAATTTGCAGATGACACAAAGGTTGGTGGAGTAGCAGAAAGCATAAGGGACTGTCAAAGAATACAGGAGGATAGAGATAGACTGGAGAGTTGGGTGGAAAAGTGGCAGATGGCTTTCAATCCAGACAAATGTGAGGTGATGCATTTAGGCAACATGAATTCTGGAGCGAATTATACAATGAATGGAAGAGCCTTGGGAAAAGTTGATGGGCAGAGAGATCTGGGAGTGCAGGTCTATTGTACCCTGAAGGTTGCTGCACAGGTGGATAGAGTGGTCAAGAAGGCATATGGTATGTTTGCCTTCATTGGACAGGGTATTGAGTATAAGAGCTGGCAAGTCATGTTAAAATTGTACAAGACATTGGTTTGGCTGCATTTAGCATACTGTGTACCGTTCTGGTTGCCACATTACCAAAATGATGTGGATGCTTTGGAAAGGGTGCAGAGAAGGTATGGAAGGTGCCAGCTATGAAGAGAGGCTGAGTAGGTTGGTTTATTTTCATTAGAGAAGAGGAGATTGAGGAGGGACCTGATTGAGATTTACAAAATCATGAAGGGTATAGTCAGGGTGGATAGCGACAGGCTTTTTCCAGGGGTGAAGGATTCAATAACAAGACGTCACGTTTTCAAGGTGAGAGGTGGAAAGTTTAAGGGGATACATGCAGCAAGTATTTCACACAGATAATGGTGGGCATTTGGAACGTGTTGCCAGCTGAGGTGGTAGAGGCAGGCATGGTAGATTCATTTAAGATGCGTCTGGACAGATGCATCAGTAGGTGGGGAGCAAAGGGAGACGGATGCTTAGGAATTTGGCGACAGGTTTAGACAGTAGATTTGGATCAGCTCAGGCTTGGAGGGCCAAAAGGTCTATTCCTGGGCTGTAAAATTTCTTTGTTCTTTTCTTTGTTCTTTGTTCTTGTTCCCAGTCGGAGAACACTTCAGTGGTCAGGGACATTTGATGTCGGACCTTCTGTTGACCATCCTCCAAGACGGACTTTGGGATAGGCAGCAGCGAAAAGTGGCTGAGCAGAGGCTGATTGCCAAGTTCAGTACCGATGGGGATGGCCTCAACTGGGACCTTGATTTCATGTCATACTACAGGTGACTCCATCGTACTATACACACACATGCACATACACACATATGAGTTTGTGGGGTGAATTTGTGCTTGCAAAATTACATTTTACTTCACTCAAAATCTGCAATAATCCATGTAAGATTCTGCAGATTTTTTTTAGATTAGAATCAATCTAAAAATTGTGACACAGGCTGTATCACACAGGGGAGTTTACACCTTCAATACATTATCTGGGCTGACAGACACCAGTTGTGAAAGTTCAATTGAGAAAGTAACTTTAAAATATTTTGCGATTCACATATGGAAGAACTGAAACCAACATGATTATTCTGTAAGAAGAGAGACTTAACAAACAATCCACATCTTTTTCAATGTATAATTTCACTTCCATCACACTGTAAACTTTTGCAGTAAATTCTGTGTCTTACAATCTTATACTTCACAACTGCCTGATGAAGGAGCAGCGCTCCGAAAGCTAGTGCTTCCAATTAAACATGTTGGACTATAATTTGATGTTGTGTGATTTTCAACTTTGAACACCACAGTTCGACACCAGCATCTGCAAATCTTGACTATCCCTAATCAAATTCGTCCTTTCTAGATGATTAAAATTTAACTCTTATAACCTTTCCCAACACTTTACCCACAACTGAAGTAAGGCTCACTGGTCTATATTACCAGGATTGTCTCTAGTCCCCTTCTTGAAAAAGGGGGCAAGATTTGCTAACCTCCAGTCTTCTGACACTATTCCTAGAGAAAATGATGACATAAAGATCAAACCTCCCTGGCTTTCCAGAGAATTCTGGGATAAATCCCATCCAGCTGAGGAATCACTGAGTCACCATGGTGTGGGACTTTCTGACTCTCAGTATTTGCAACTGATATCAATGATTTGGCGGAATTGAACAAATGTACTGTGACTACATTGGTCGTTACACTAAGACAGGTAGGAAAATTATATTTTCAAGAGAAGGTGAAGAGTCTTCAAATGAATTTAAATGGTAAAGTCGATGGATAATAGTTTGTTGGGTGGAATATAACATGATAAATCACCTGTCATTTTTTTCAGGAAGAATGGAAGACAGTGTGTTACTGTAGTGGAGAGAGATGACAGGACCTAGTGATACAGTGTGTACTGGAGGGTTCACGCAGACATGTTGCTCCACTTCCCTGATGGTCTGCTCCCCGATGTTCTTAGTGACCCATTGCTCTCAGTACACATGGGATGTTATGATATTGTTGGTAGGTGGTTGGGAGATGTGAGGGGGAGGATGTATTCAACCAAGGGGCCATCCTTTCTTTCTACATGGAGACACAAAGAAAATGGCAATGGCTGAGTGTCATAGAGTCATAGAGATGTACAGCATGGAAACAGACCCTTCAGTCCAACTCGTCCATGCCGACCGATATCCCAACCCAATCTAGTCCCACCTGCCAGCACCCGGCCATATCCCTCCAAACCCATTCGTATACCCATCCAAATGCCTCCTAAATGTTGCAATTGTACCAGCCTCCACCACATCCTGCCAAGACAGTGAGTATTCACCAACACGATGGACTGTGAATGGCCACACTGCTACATTCATGGAGTGAGAGTTGTCTCAGTTCCTCTACCTGACATGGGGACTCCGCAGGGGCATGTGTATCTTCAGAAATCCTACTATACTGGAAAACAAGGCAATTCCCTGCTGAGGGAGAAAACATTGGAGTGGCATTGCTGTGAGACCAGCTCCTTTTTCAATCAGTGTCCCTTCACACTCTGCTCCTGAGTTAAGTGTAGTTTGGAAGCTGTTCTTGGAAAACCCAGGGTGGATACAGCAGTTCCCTTTCCCCAAACACACTCACTCATTGGTTACAAAGCTTTCCCTTTCTGCAGCCTCTGCTCCATTTGTTGTTCATGTTGCAGACCCAGATGCCGTAACTGTAATCTCCATGCTCCATTCAGAGTTGGGTCAGAATATCCTCAGGTCTCCCTCAATGTCTGAGGCAGCTCACAGCACAACCTCCAGCAAACCATCCCCAGCACCTCCACTAACAGGAGTCAGTCAGAAGCCCCTCAACTGCAACTTAGATCCCTGACGCTTTACATGATATGAAGAAACCGGTGTTTGACTGGGATGGGCAAAGTTAAAAATCACACTACACTAGATTATAGTCCAACAGGTTTATTTGGAAGCACTATCGTTGGATAATGACCTGATGAAGGAGCAGTGCTCCAAAAGCTAATGCTTCCAAATAAATCCGTTGGACTATAACTTGGTGTTGCATGATTTTTAAGTTTGTCCTTGATAATAAGACTTGAGGGGCTTCATTGTGTTGCTGAACATGATCAGCTGAGATGGAGAAACACAGCTACTAAGTGAAGAGGCACAGACCAAGTTTCAAAGACAGAGTCAAAGCTGCTGAAACTTCCCGTCCATGAGACACACCACAAAGTGCACAGCAAACCGACACACATCATTTCACTGTTTCTGAGCTTTACAACGTCAGCACAACTAAGTGGCGGAAAACCAAGGTGCGGGAAAGATATAGAAGGACAGGAAGATTCACATTCAAGATAGAAGTTGACAATTACTAACTGAGAATATGCCGAGAGAGCATAGGTTTAAGGTGAGAAGGGAAAGATTTAAAAGGGACCTAAGGGGCTATGTTTTCACACAGAGGCGGTGCACATACGAAATGAACTGCAAAAAGAAGTGATGGAGGCTGGTACAATTACAACATTTAAACTGCATGTTGATGCTTTATGAATAGGAAATGATTCAAGGCGAATGGGTCAAGTGCTGGAAAATGGGAGCAGATTAATTTTGGATATCTTGCCAGCCTGAATATGTAGGAATGAGGAGTCAGTTGGACATCTTTATGACTATGTTACAGAAATGTAGGGGAAAAAACAGGGAAGTGGGCTAATTGGAGGAGTGACACCTTGGAGGATGCAAATCATAAGAATTAAAACATTGAATAAAGGCATTAGCAGATCTGCTGAAATGGTTTGTTACACCAAATTCTGAATCTGCCTGACAGAAACAGCCCACACACCATAAACTGAGACAAGATGACAGTCCAGCATGGAGAGCTGTGCAGACCACAATGGTCTATTACCCTAGTCAGATTGCACTATCTGCCCAGCATGGGCCACATTGTACACCTTTGCCAGTAAATTGGGACAACAACTGCACTACATGACTGCCTAGCATGGTGAAAGCATCAGCCGATAGTGTAAGTGACAGTAAATGGAGCTCCCACCAATTCATGCCTCCAAATCTCCATTTGCACCAGTACAAGCAGAAAGGTGTGTGTGCATGTGTGCTTGCATTTGGGTGGGTGGATGTGTGTGTACGCATTGGGTACGTGTGTGCATGTGTGTGTGTGTTAGTATGTGCACGCACGTGCACGTGCATATGTATGTGTGCGTGTGTGTGCGCGCGCATGTGTCTGTGCGTGTGTGTGGAGGAGCAGTGGGAGTGTATGGGTATGTCAAATGAGAAAATTCATATGTGGGAGAGAATACACGTAGAGGAAATCAGCTTAAACAACTGGCATGGTTTTGGGTAACTGACACAGAGGGAGAGACAGATCAGGCAGCATCCAAGGAACAGGAAATTTGACGTTTCGGGCATAAGCCCTTCTTCAGGAAGCATCTGCAGACCTCACTTTCTCCACAGAGGGAGAGACTGAGAGACGTTTCCTTGAGAGATGTGATGATATGCGTGAGAATATTAAAATAAAGGCATTGTCAGACTCAATAACAAAATAGAGCATGCGCACAGGGAGGATGGATGAAAGAGATTTTGGTGTGAGTTCAGAGAGGAGCCTTGGAGGTTCAACGCAGATTTGCTTCCGTAGGTGTGAGGCTGGGAGTGTTAGCAGCAGATTATTGGCATCATTGTGACTGTGTTCGTAGATTAGATTACTTACAGTGTGGAAACAGGCCCTTCGGCCCAACAAGCCCACACCGACCTGCCGAAGCGCAACCCACCCATACCCCTACATTTACCCCTTACTTAACACTACGGGCAATTTAGCATGGCCAATTCACCTGGCCCGCACATCTTTGGACTGTGGGAGGAAACCGGAGCACCCGGAGGAAACCCACGCAGACACAGGGAGAACGTGCAAACTCCACACAGTCAGTCGCCTGAGTCAGGAACTGAACCCGGGTCTCAGGCGCTGTGAGACAGCAGTGCTAACCACTGTGCCACCGTGCCGCCCACAACTCAAGTTTCAAGTCACAGGTGGGCTGAGGCAGTGAAATATAATCTGGTGGTGTTAGTATTTAGATTAGTAATGGTTAATGTATGGTGTCAGGAACCAGCTCACAGCCAAAGGGATCAGCACCGCTATGAGTGGTCTGTTTCAGCCTCAGGTATTGGCCAGGGATGGGATGGAGTCAGATGAAGGAAATGGAATTTATAACCCGAACAGAAGATAGCGACATCTATGCTCCCAATATTGAAATAGCAAGGACAATGATGCAATGAAATGTAGTTCACAATTGAAGCTGAGCAGGTTAACATAGAGACCCATGAGGGACACTGCCAGAAGCGAAGTGCGAGACATTGAATGGAAAACTTCACTGATGCACTTAGTAGTGGTTGGCAAAAGGAATATCTGGATTCAGAGCCTCAGCAGGAAACGTTACATTGACAAGGAGTGTAGAGTAAATGAAAAGGACAATAACATAGTTATACATGAATTATAGAAATAATAATTGGACAACGAGACTTACCAGGGACACCAATGATAGCCAGGATAGGATAATAAAAATATTGGATAATGCGAAGTGCAAAATAGATCCGCTGTGATGATAACAACAAATCATAATATGTAGAAAGGTACAAAAATGTCCCAGATAAACTCCTATCCATTGTTGAAACTTCCCAGTCTATTGTTCCCAGATTCATATCCATTGTTAGAATATTCTGGTCTAGTGTTCTCAGATTCTGATCTCTCCTGCTCCTCTCTCTGCAGCTGCGAATTTGTGTTAGTGCTGTAGGTGATGCTCCTGCTCTTAGTATGGGATAACACATTACAAGGAGCTCATTTATCATTAAAAGATGTAAACACCTCACTGGGATAATAAGAATCCATGGAGACTGACACTAATCACAGTCACAGAACAAATAGATTCAGTTAACCCATTCCTGACTTCACTTTTCATATTTCAATAAAAGGGATAATTTACTCGGTCTGGATGGAATGTATGAGATTTGCTGAACGATGGACCATAAGTCTTTCCGTCTTTTAAATCTTCCTATCTTCGATGTGGGAGTAGTGTCAGACCATGGCAGGTTTGAACACAGTCCACTGTGTTTATAAAAGCAGGCAGGGATAAAGTAACAGACCAGCTGTATAAAATGGCTGGTAGGAAAGTTTCTAGAGACCAGAAATTAAGCTAATAATAGTTATTGTTCATTGACTTTGTGTAATACTGTTCCTTTTTTAAGTGCCCTGTTTGAAACATCATTCAGAACATTCAGACCGTTGCTCAGGGACAGGGAGGAGCAATTCTGTCCCAATGTGCCTGTTATAGAGGGATAGGAAGAGGCTAATCAGCCCACTCTAGCCTATTATCACTTGAAGAATTGGAAAGCTGGAATATTGACATATTTCGTAAAGTGACATATTCAAACCAGGAAGAAATGTGATTGTACGAGATCTTACTCAGAAAGCACCTGGAGTCCAGCTGTAACTGAGAAGGAAGGGGCCTCCATCAGATATACTTTAGCAGTTGTTCATAGTCCACGGTTGCTGCAAAATTTAATGTCACAGGCCTGTTACAGAGGGACAGAAAGAGGCCATTCAGCCTCAAAGGCTTCTTTCAGAGGGACAGGAGGACAGCCTCTCAGTCCTATTACAGAGGGATAGGAGGACAGCATTTAGCCTCTCAGGCCTGTTACAGAGGGATAGGAGGACCGCATTCAGCTTCTCAGGCCTGTTACAGAGCGATAGGAAGAGACCATTTGCCCTCTCAAGCCTGATACAAAGGAACAGAAGGAGGTCATTCAGTTCACAGATCTGTATAACAAAAGCACAGCCAGTCAGCGTGCTCGCTGAATTACTGAAAGATAAAAACACAAATCCATCATTCAGATTTTGAGGTCATTTTACAGAAAGAAGAGAAAGGCTTTCATTCAACAGAAGCTGCAGGATTGTGAAGTGTCCATTCAGCCCCTCAGTTCCATTCCACAGGAACAGCAAGAGACTACCCAGCTATTGAGCCTGATACTCAGGGGAAGGAGGATATCATTTATGTTCACAAACCTCGTTCACAGGAAGAGGAGACAGTCATTCAACTGCTCGAGACTGGCACACAGAGAAATGTGAAGGCCAGTGAGCCCCTAGGATCCTGGTACCTAGGAAAAGGAGGAAGGGACTCACTCTCCACCAGTTTGACATACTGGGGGAGAAAGAGAAATGGCTTGTTACAAACAGAAATATATGAACAACTTGCATGTCTGGGCCATTCAATCCTGCTCCAACATTCATTAAGATCATGATTGACCTGATTGTGATTCCTCATTCCATTTTACAGAGATTCCCTTCCCTATAACTTCCAGTCCATTTGTTGATCATGTTGCAGACCCAGGCGCTGTAACAACAGTCACCATGACTCATCCAGTGGGGGTCACCAAATCCTCTGATCTTCTTGAAACTCCAGAACAGCTTAAAACACAACATCCAGGAAACCATCCCCAGCATTTCTATTAAATTTCCAATTGCAGAATTAAATCAAACGCCACTCAACTTCAAGTTAGAAACATTATCTGAATCACTGACAATTGAGGTAATTCTTCATGTCACTGAACACATGATCACCAGAGAGTGACAAAAACAGCAATCAAAGGACAAGAACAGAACAAGTTAAAAATATGTCTCAAAGCTGCTGGAGTCTCCTGTTCTACACAAAGCACTGCACAGGACAACAGTAAGTGAAATAAAGTGTCATTTGCATTTTTGTTTAATGATTTTCTGAATTTCTTAACAGTGGAACCCAATGCTCCAGGGTGGAGCAGAACCAAAGGCCAGGGTAGATACAGCGCAATTATTCACACTAAAACTGGACAATTACTTAATGAACAAAGAGTTACAGAAATACAGGGGTAGACATTGGAATGGGACCAGCCAAAGGAGTCAGCTGTTAAAGGGTAGAATCATCAAACTGAGAAAATAAAATAAAGACATTTCCGAATCAGCTGGAATGGTTAGTAACATGACACTCTCAACCCACCTCAAAGATCCAGCCAAGACACCTTAAAGCCAGATGAAATAATAGTTTAGTACAGAAACACTGTGCAGATCAGGGTAATGTACTGATAAATACAACCTGACACTTTGTGGAACATTGATGCATAAACCATACTAGATTCCTCTCAGGCACAGGGAGCTGTGTTAACTACACCAGTACATTGATCTATAAACTTGGACCGGATATCTGTCCAGCAGGGGGAAATGTGAGACCATGTTGGTTCATTGATATTTAATGTGGGCTGCATATCTCCAAACTTGGGTGCTGTGTAGTGAACACCAGTGAATTGATTGGTAAACCTGGAGCAGTTATCCTCCCAGCATGTAGACCTGCGGACATCACACCAGTGCATTGCTCAGTAACACTGTGTTAGATCCCTACCCACTGTGGGCAGACTTGCAGTCCAGGCTGGAAGTGACACAATGTGCAGCTCCCATCCATTTACAGCTCCATATCAGGACAAAGGGTGCTGTGGGTGTCAAATTCACTGCCAGGAAGCGATTTCAGAGCAATCAATTTAAATGCTAACAAATGGAAGGGGTTTGGGGAAGACAAAGGACAGTGGAGATTGAGAGGTAGTGTTATGGCAGAAGGTGTTCACAGAGGAGGTGCTCACAGGTTGTACAATGCTAAAATGAAGTAATTTCGAGAGCATCCAGCAACACGGACCAGTGTTTCCAGAAATGATGGGTGAATAGGATTGGTTTGGATTCAGATGATGGAGATTTCTGGATGAGCAGCTTTATTTTGCAGCTTTGTAACTGTGAATGGTGTTGGCAGAGTTTTGCCTCATTAGACTGAATCTAAGAATAATTTGTCTCAGCTTCAATTTCACTGAGTTTGACAGAGGGATCGTCTGCATGGGGCCAAGCTAGTTTTCTCATACTATCTTATCTAACTCATCTCATTAACTATCTACCCCACCCCATAGCACCCCTCACATTCAATGCCAGCCAGATTCTTCCACCCATCATGGCGGGAAGTACTCACCATCACCCGGATGTCCCTTGATATTCTGTGATCCCTGGCACTAGTGCTATTTTTACAAGGCCAACAGGGAACACGGTGGAGCTGCTTCTGTTTGGAGCTGCCATGCACAGCTTGCCCCATGCATGGCAGATAAGGGGCAATTGTAAAGCAGTTTGTCAACAGGGTTACAGATGGCCTGGTGGATGGGCTAGTACAGAGGAGGAACATTCTCTTCCCAGAGGGGGCCACACCACCACAACCACCGAGCACGGTCTGAGCTCATCATCCAGCTCAGTGCAGTATCTGTAATCTGAAGAAATGTCCAGTTATACAGTTTCAGCATCAATAATCTTCCCTGCTCTGCCAGTACAGTGTCACCGTATAGTTCTGCTCCCTCACACTTTGTTACAAAGCCTGTCTATGAACAAGGCTCATGCTCCACCACTCTCACTACTGCATCCAACATCCTCTCTCTCCCTCTCTCTCTCCCTCTCTCTCTCTCTCTTTCTCTCCTCTTCTCTCTCTCTATCTTGCTCTCTCTCTCTGTCTAACCTATGCAATGTTCCCATATTGTTCCAGAAAATGCCAGTTACAGAATGCTTTGGAAAATCCTAGTTCTGGAATTTACTGGGTGATTTGATTACAAAATGTTGCATGGTGGCTCAGTGTTTAGCACAGGTGCCTCATAATGTGAGGGACCTGGGTTTGATCCCATCCTTGGGTAGCTGTCTGTGTGGAGTTTGCACATTCTGTGCACTCCCCCTCCCGCGAGCTGTACCTCCAGTCAACTTTGCAAGAGTGACATGTTGCTGCAGTTGTTCCTCCCCTTACAGAGAGCTGTGTCTGAAGGTTTTTTCGTCTCCATATTTGAGAATGGACAGAATTGGAAGCAGGAAAAAGTGAGGACTGCCGATGGTGGAGATCAGAGCTGAAAATATGCTGCTGGAAAAGCGCAGCAGGTCAGGCAGCATCCAAGGAGCAGGAGAATCGACATTTCGGGCATGTGCCCTTCTTCAGGAATGAGGAAAGTGTGCCAAGCAGGCTAAGGTAAAAGGTAGGGAGGAGAGACTTGGGGGAGGGGGGTTGGAAATGTGATAGGTGGAAGCAGGTCAGAGATGTTTGACTTCACTAATTCCTGTGATGAAAGGCTTATGCTAGGGAAGATTAACAGGTTACCTTTGGAATAAGAGATGATCTCATTGAATCACTCAAGATCTTGAGTAGAGTGGTTTGGGTGGATACTTGGTGGGTCTTTATATCATCCATATTGTTATCAATAGATTTTGCTTCTTTGTTTGAGGAAGCTTCTTTCAGTAATAAACCAGTTAGTTGTGGCTGGCTAAATAAATCTGCCTGAGTTGCTTCTATCTGACACTAACCCAGTCTCAGACCCATATCATTGGCCATATCACTAACCTGGTTACATTTAAATTTCGTTGTGCGACTACTGGAGGAGCGGGACTACAAAAGGAAACAGTGGCCCCTCCAAATTCAATCACAACAGGATGTCCCTGGCCGAGCACGCAGATCGTGTACAGTTCCTGGTGGAAGCATTCGCCAGTATCTTTAAATTCTCCCTCCTCCAAACAGTCATCCCCACTTGCTTGAAGAGAGTCATCATCATCCTCATACCTAAGAAAGCACATGCAATGTGGTTTAATGACAACCACCCAATGGCACTGACCTCAGTAATAATGAAGTGTTAATGAGAGGCTGGTCATGGCCCACATCAACTCGAATCTCCCAGCCTACCTCAATCCCCAACCATTTGCAACTAGATCCTCAGCTTTCTGACTCACAGACCACAATCAGTGCAGACAGGTAACTACACCTCCTCCATAATAACACTCAAGACTGGAGCCCCCCAACAATGTGTTCTCAGCCCCCTCCTGTACTCCATGTACACCCACAAATGTATAGCTAAATTCTAATTGAAAACCATCTATAATTTCCCTGCTGACACCACCTTAGTCGGACAGATATCTAACAATGATGAGTCAAAATACAGAAGGTAGATAGAGAGTCTGGCGAAGTAGTACGATGGGAACAAGCTCTCTCACAATGTCGGCAAACTAAAGAACTGATTATTGGCTTCATTAAAAAGGGAAGAGAATATGCCCCCATTTACATCAACAGAGCTGAGATTGAGAGGATGGAGACGGTCAAGTTCCTCGATGTGGCGATATTGAGACGCTGGTGTTGGACTGGGGTGTACAAAGTTAAAAATCACACAACACCAGGTTATAGTCCAACAGGTTTATTTGGAAGCACTAGCTTTCAAAGCGCTGGTTGAAGGAATAACACTCCGAAAGCTAGTGCTTCCAATTAAACCTGTTGGACTATAACCTGTGTGATTTTTAACTCAGTGGGACAATAAGTGACAACCTGTCCTGGATTTCCTGTGATAGTCAGGAAGGCTCCACAATGCCTCATCTTCCTCAGGTAGCTCAGGAAATTTGGCCTGTTTATAAGGACCCTCTCCAATTTCTCCAGATTCACAATTGAAAGCATACTGTCCAGGTACATTACGGCCTGTTATGGCAACTTTTCGGCCCAGGACCGTAAGACACCACAGAGGACAGTGTGCACAGCCCAGGCCATCAATGGAGCCAATCTCCCAACCGTGGGCTCCATTTACACAGCTCACTGCTGCCAAAAGGCTGCCAACATCATCACAGGTCATTTACATCCCTGTAATGATCTCCTACAATCTCTTCCATCAGACAGAAGATACAGAAGCCTGAACACCTGTAATAGTAGCTTCAGCAACAGCGTCTTCCTGACTGTTATTAGACTATTGAATGGACTCCTTAGTCTCAAATAATGCTGGTCTTGCTGACACTGAACACTCTTGCACACTCTGAGCAATGTTAGCTGGATGCCTCTGTCTAAATGTTTTGTTCTGTACATCCCTGCTTACTGTAATCTGCCTGGCCTGCTCAGAAACAAAGCTTTTCACTGTCCTGTAGTTCAAGTGACAATAGATCAATCAATCAAACAATCAATCAGGAGAATGTTAATAAGTGGAAGTTCATTCAAGTGGAAATTCCTTTTCCCAGACATTTATGCAGGCTGTATCTTTAAGATATGTTGAGCTGACTTTGCTTGGTTTTTGATAGAGAGGTGCATCAAGGCTAATGTGTTCTGACAGAAAAGTGCGGCCGAGATGACAATGAGATGAGTCTCAATATTATTTACTGGTGCAGGAGTGTTAAAGGGCCGAATGGACCACTTGCTGCATAGGAACAGATCGAGGCCACTTCCATGGTTGGGAATTGCACTTGGAAAATCCAGGTTGGGTCAGGAACTAACCCCTTTCCCAACAATCCCTCTTCATAGGCTTCCCCATTCTGCAGTTTCTGCTCCAGATATTAGTCATGCTGCAGACTCAGATTCACTGTGAATATTGCCCCCATACCTCAAACAAATCTTCTGCTCTCCCTGAATGCAAGATTACACAACATGACTTTCAGGAAAAGAAAGTTACTTTCCAACAATAGAACATAAGAACATCAGAAATAGGGACATGAGTAAACTATTCCACCTCTCAAGGCTGCTCTAGACTTCAATAAGAACATGGCTGATCTGCTCCAGGGCTCAACTCCACATTCATATCAGCTCCTTGTATCCCTCAACTCGCTGAGCTGTCAAAACATCATCCACTCCCTCTCCAAATACTTTCAGCGACCTCGCCTCCACAACTCTCCAGGATACACAACTGCAGACATTCCCTGCCTTCTGAGTGAAGCCATTTCTTAGCATTTCAGTTTTAAATTGACATGTCTCATTTAATATATATGTCCCTGACTTCAAGACTCCCGCCAGGAGTGGAAACACCATCCCAACATCTACCTTGCCACTTTTTATTTGTAGTTTTCAGTAATAGCACCCCTTATTCGTTTCAACTGCAATAAATAATTGCCTAACCATTTTAGGCATTTTGATAAGTCAACTTTCACCCCAGGAATCAGTCTAGTTACCAATCTAGTTACTTACTTCACCAGCATGTTAACCTTATGCGTCATACACAGGAACACCCCAATTCCTTTGTAATACTCATTTTTTTCTGGAGTCCTCTCCATTAAATAATGGCCTGCATTTTGGTTCTCTATGCAAAAGTCATAACCTCGCACTTTTGTTTTATAATGGACTCCACTGCCAGTCTGCTGACTGACTTTATCTATATCTCCTTTCAGAATCCTTACATTCTTATTGCAACATGCCCTACCACGTTTGTTTATGCCACCACAAGCTTGGACATGTATTACACTCAGCCCTGCCTTCAAACCTTCAGTATAATTTATAAATAACAGATACCATAGAATTGCTATTTGTGGGACTCCAGTAGATTCTATATCTGTCTGTCTGTCTGTCCATCCATCTGTCTATCTATTTATTCATCTATCTATATATATATATACACAATATACTATATATATATGTGTATATATACACACACATATATATACATATATATAAATATATATATATCCTTATACATCTGGAATGTTGAATATACTTTCTATGAGTTCCCCTTTATCAGGTCTGCTTGTCATGTTCTGAGTGATCTCCAGCAAAATTTCACATGATTTCACAGGATAAAACATAATTTCCCTTTCAAAAAAGTATATTGACTCCGATTGCATTAAGCTTTTCTAAATGTCTTGCAATTATTTTCCAAGTATTGAATTCCAACAGATTCCCAGCAATAATCATCAGGCTACATGGCCAAATAGGTTCCTGCTTTCTGTCTCGCTCCTTTCTTGAAGACAAGCACCACTTTGGAGTTTCCCTATTTTCTCTGGAAAACTCTTGCAATCCAGAGAGTTTTGGAATATTTCAATGTCACCAGTCCCTCGGCAACCATTTCTTTTAAAATCATTCATCAGTTGCTGCTGACTGATCAACCTTTCAAGTTAACTGTTTGTTAAAAACCTTATTCCTTTTGTTAGAGACAATTCAAGAACTTGCATTGAAATGCTTAGGGTGTCTTCCCCTGTGGTTGAAATTCTCTGCCTATTCCCTGTAACCATACCCCACTCCTGGTGTTCCCTGTAACCATTGCCCACTCCTGGTGTTTTCTGTAACCATACCCCACTCCTGGTGTTCCACATGGACTTGCATGACTTTCTTTCTTCCAAGGATCGCAAGCCCAACTTGAACTATCTTCTTGTATTCACGGAAAAAACTCTTGCTACTTGTTTTGAGATTTCATTCCAATTTATTCTCATAATATTTTTATTGTCTTTCATGTATATCATCTGCCTCTTATTCGTAAAATAAGCATCACAAATCGGGCCTACACTAGTTCACGCCAATTTGAATTTTTGAGTTGAATACTCTCCTTGACAGAGTCTTTGAATTGTGGGTTGTTCATCTTCTTATTGAGTCCTTCTTTTTGAACAGAATCAATCATTGCTGAGCGTTATGAAATATCAACTTAATTGTCTGACCCTATATTTTTACATTCTGCTTTAGGATGGATATAACACAAAAATCTGCAATTAAAATGCTCGTTTCAATCTTTCAAGAAGGTCTTCTCCATGTGGCTGCACACATGATCAGCCAAGAGTGACTCCATTCTCCCAGTTTTCCTGTCTCTGTTATTTCTGCTTGATGGGAAACCTTCGACATGGCTTTCTTTTCCCTCAAATGAGAATACCCCCCCAACTCTAGTTGTCAGGACTTTCAACTGTGATGGACCCATCTCCTGTGCCTCCTTTCCAGAACAATGATAGAGATCCCCTTGCACTCTCAATTTCCACTTTCCACTGCACTCTCTTCCACATTCACAGATTCGTCCCCGCCACTTCCACCACTTCCAGCAGGACAACACCGTCAAACACATCATCCCCTGTCAGCTTTTCACAAGGATCGTTCCCTCAGAGACACCATCTGTTATCCCAAACACTCCCCCTCCCCCGCCCTCCACCCCCCCCCCCCATGGCATTTTCCCATGCAATTGCAGAAGCTGCAATACTTACCGATTCACCTCTTCCCTCCTCACTATCCCAGGCCCTAAACACACCTTCCAGGTGAAGCAACATTTCATTTGTACCATTTCAAACCTGTCTACAGTCACCGCTGCTCTCACAACGCAGTCTCCTTCACATTGGTGAGACCAACAAAGACGAACTTGGGGAACACTTCCACTCTGTCTGTCGGAATATTCCTGATTTTCTCCATGCTTCCCATTTCAATCACCTACCTTGCTCTCATGCTAACATTTCAGCCCTGGGCTGCTGCAATGTTCCATTGAAGCACAATCCAAGCTCAAGTAACACATCACTGTACACTTTGGTACATTACGGCTTGTAGGACATAATATTCAATTCCATAACTTCACAGCCTGACCACATTTTGACTGCTTTTTATTGCATTCTCTCTCATGGTCTCCCCATGTCTGTGTTTCATTTATCTTGCACTCAGTAATGAGAACCGAGTCCCCCGAATCCCACCTTAATTTATGATGAGAAGGTGCCTGTGTTGGACTGGGGTGGACAAAGTTAAAAATCACGCAACACCAGGTGATGGTCGAAATAAACCTGGTGTTGTGTGATTTTTGCTTTAAAATGTGTTGCTGGAAAAGCACAGCATGTCAGGCAGCGTCAAAGGAAGAGGAGAATCGACGTTTTGGGCATAAGCCCGAAAAGTCAATTCTCCTGTTCCTTTGATGCTGCCTGACCTGCTGTGATTTTCCAGCAACACATTTTTAGGCTCTGATCTCCAGCATCTGCAGTCCTCACTTTCTCCTAGTTGTGTGGTTCTTCACAATATCCGCCTTAATTTAGACCCACTTCACAGCTGTTTCTCTTTCACCACAACTAGAAGCATTTTTGCCTTTTGTGCTGTAGCTGTACACCCTCTACATTCCATCACCCCCTCTTCCAGTGCCGTCAAGGGATTAAAAAGCAAATTTCCCAATCCCTTTCTGGTTCTGAAGAAATCTCACGCTGGACTTGAAACGTTCAATCTTTTTTCCCTGTCTGTGCAGATACTGTCAGATTTGACTATTTCCGGAAATTAATACGCAGAGAAAAAATTTTGAATAAAACAAATAACTGTGGATACTGGAACTCTGAAATAAAAATACAAATTGCTGTAGAAAATGGGATCTTTGAAGAAGGGTTAATGGAACCAAAATTTTAACCCTGTATTCACTCCACAGAGGCTACTTGATCTGCTTATTTTCTCCACCAATTTCTGTTTTTGAACAAATTTCAGTGATGGTGTACAAAAAATTGCTCAAATATCCTGTCCAACATGGAGTACAATGTGCACAACTTAATTAGTTCTGCAACTACACATGGCTGTCATCACTGACACTACAGAGCTCTTAATCATGATCAGGGACTGAAACAGAAGGGAAGACATTCACTTTAAACACAGAAGATGGTAATACTTGAAGGGAAAATATTCAGATGAACACGGTAAAGGATTTAGAGGAATGTGATAAATTGGAGGTGTGGCATTATGAAGGGACCCTCTGGAGAATGAAGATATTAAAACTGAAGTGTTCCTACATCAGAAACTAGAGTAGGTCACTGAGTACAGGGACGATGGGTGAATGCGTCTCGGTGTGAACTGGGGGACAGGCAACAGAACGCATGCAGATACTGCAGCTCAAACTGGCCATTCATGTGGTGCTGTCGACCACAACAGCAACAGATTCAGGTTTAACCACAATCTAATTTTTTTTATCCCAATTTTTCCCTGGGATAATCCCTCCATCAACCATTACCATCAAGCCAATTCATGGTTCAACGACGAGTGTGGGCGAATATGCCAGGGTCAAAACAATGTCTACTGAAAACTGATGTCTACCCCATTTAAGCTACCACACTTGGCTGTTTGCATTCCAAACAGCAGGACTAACATCTGATAGAGAAGGTGAAATGATTCCAATACCAATTGACCAATGATCATGACACATCCTGTCATAAATAGCTCTTTGCGATCTTGATAAATAGTGATCGATAGTTAAACAACACACTGGAGGAGAGGGCTCCACAAACATCGCCATCCTGAATAACGGAACAGCCCTGCACATCAGTGTAAAAGACAAGGATGCAGTATATGCACCATTGTCAGCCAAAAGCATTGAATGGATGATTCACCTCTTCCTTTTCATGATATCTCGAAGTTAGTTAAGAGTCATCTATATTGCTGTGGGTCTGCAGTCACATGCAGAGGAGAACAGTAAGGATGGCAGATGCCTTCCCTAAAGGGCATGAATGAAGGAGGTGGGTTTTTCCCTGACGATTGATTCACAGTCATCATTTGAAGTGTAATTCCAGATATTTAGTGGATTAAAATTCCACCATCTGCTGTGGCAGGATTTGAACCCAGGCCGTCAAAATATTTCCTGGGCATCTAGAGTAACAGCCCAATGATAATACCACTGGTCTTTCCATCTTAAATAATGGAACAGCCCTGCACATCAGTGGAAAGGAAAAGGGTACAGTATTGGCACCATCCTCACCCAGAAGTGTTGAGCTGATGATGTCAGCAAAATCACAGATGTCAGTTCACAACCAATTCAATTTGCTGTACATGACAAGAAATAACTGAGCGCAGTAGACGTGATGAAGACAATGGGCCCTTACACCATTCCTACAATGCTGAAGACTTGTGCTGCACAACAAGCCATGCCCCTGGGGAAGCTGTTTCATTCCAGCTCCAACTCTGACATCTCTTTGACAAGATGTAAAATTACTGAAGTATATCCAGTCCCCTAAGAGGAGAATCACTACAGTCTGACAAATTGTGACACCCTCAGAATCATCATGATATTCAAATTGTGAAAGTCCTTTTTGACAGAGCTGTTAAGCAGCCCAGAAATAACTTGCTTTTCGTTTTGTACCCATGTGGAGATGCTTCTGCCATGGTAATGTCACTGGATTCCTAATCCACACCAGCCTAATGTTCTGGCAACAATATCAAAATCTTAAATGTGGTGTCAGTCATTATGACCCTGAAGCCAATGTTGATTGTAAACAACAATTTGCTTCACCAATGTACTTTCAGGAAGCAAATCTACTATGCCATCCTAGTCTGGTCTAAAAGTGACTCCAGACACACAGACATGTGGTAAACACTTCAATGGTCTCTGAAACAGCCAGGTAGGACACTCAATTGTAACAAACTGCTCCGAGTTCTTTAAGGACAAAATCGGACAGAACACCAGGCACCAGCTTCTGTATCAGAAAAGGGAACAGGAAACATGGTCCTGTTGATCATGCAGAGGCCTCCTTTCTCACATCTAAGAGTTTATGACAATATTTGCAGAGCTTTCCCACAGACTGCACAGAAACATCGGGAACGGAGTAGGTCAACATATTGAGCCTCGACCCTTTGTAGTTCATGGTCGAGCATCACCTCTATGCACTTTTCCCATACAATGTACAGATCTCTTAACAGGATTTCTTTTTAGATTAGATTACTTACAGTGTGGAGACAGGCCCTTCGGCCCAACAAGTCCACACCGACCCGCCGAAGCGCACCCACCCAGATCTATTCCCGTACATTTACCCCTACACCTAACACTACGGGCAATTTAGCATGACCAATTCACCCAACCTGCACATCCCCGGACTGTGGGAGGAAATCGTAGCACCCGGAGGAAACCCACACAGACATAGGGAGAATGTGCAAACTTCATACAGTCAGTCGCCTGAGGCGGGAATTGAACCCGGGTCTCTGGCGCTGTGAGGCAGCAGTGCTAACCATTGTGCCACTGTGCTGCCCCGAACGATCATAAAAATATAAAATAGGAACCACATGGTCCCTTCAGTCTATCGATTTTTCTCTCTATTTAATATAAAGACAGCTGATCCTCTATTTCCCCACCATACCCCTGCCCCTCCCCATTCCTTTAGTATCTAGAGATCCTTACTTACATTCAGGACCTTAGCTTCCACAGCCTTATGTGGTAGAGAATTCCCCAGGTTCACCAGTCTCTGAGTGCAGGCATTTAATCTCATCTCAGTGCAGAGTAACCTGCCTATACCTAATACCGTAGCCTGTTATTTTAGACGTCCCAGCCGGGGGATTTATCATCACTATTTCCACTCTGTCTCATCCTCTCAGAGTTTTGTGTCCTCCAGTCATTTTCCTAAACCTCATGGAATACAGGCCCAGTCCATCCAAACTGCTCCCACAATGAGCCTATCATCCCAGAGATCAGTCTGGTCATCATTCACAATACTCTTTTAATGTCAGAATTGTCTTTCATTCGGTATGGACACCCAGATGGCACACAATACTGCATAATGTTTAAGATGAGGTCTCAGCAAGGCCCTGTGCAGAGACAGAAAGACACCCATTATGCCAGTACACAAATTCCTTCATAATGTAGGTCAACACACCATTTATCTCCCTGACTGGTTTCTGCTCCCACAGTATTGTTGTCAGTGACTAGTGTATAAGGAGACCCAGTTCCTTTTCAATGTTACAGCTACCCATTTGGCAGGGTCTATGTGCACTGGTCAGTATGCCAATGCCATTGTATTGACTTCTGGCTTCAGAACCTACTGCCTGGATGGACCTCTAAGGTCTGCACAGAAGCAAACAAAAAAGGGAATGTAAGTCCTTTTATAGATCTAGATTGTTCAATTATCAAACAGTAGACTGTCTAAAGTCTGTGAGAAGATTTGTATCTCGGTTGCATGTTGTTGTGGTTCTGTTCGCCGAGCTGGGAAGTTGTGTTGCAGACATTTCGTCCCCTGTCTAGGTGACATCCTCAGTACTTGGGAGCCTCCTGTGAAGCGCTTCTGTGATCTTTCCTCCGGCATTTGTAGTGATTTGAATCTGACGCTTCCTGTTATCAGTTCCAGCTGTCCACTGCAGTGGTCGGTATCGACCTGGACCCAATATACCGACCACTGCAGCGGACAGCTGGAACTGACAACTGGAAGTGGCAGATTCAAACCACTACAAATGCCGGAGGAAAGATCACAGAAGCGCTTCACAGGAGGCTCCCAAGCACTGAGGATGTCACCTAGACAGGGGACGAAATGTCTGCAACACAAATTCCCAGCTCGGTGAACAGAACCACAACAGTAGGCTGTCTTTATATTTTTCCCTCCAAAGTATACAATGCCACATCTATCCACATTACTATTGCTCTCCCATGTTTTTGCCCATTCACTCCACTTGTCTCAATCACGTTTCATCTGTATTGTGAACAACTGGGCCCAAGCACCCATTCCTGTGACAGCCTATGAGTCTTATCCTCCAAAAATATTATTTTATTCTTATTCACTATTTCCTGTCAGCTAGCCAATTTTAAAATAATGTCCATATATTAGCCCCAATCCCATAGGGTGATTTTACAAACTAGGCTTGGAACTTTATCAAAAATCATTCTGAAAATCCAAATGCATCACATCCATTGCTTCTCCATAATTAAGGTACCAGTCGCTTTCTCAAATATGATTCCTATTACATAAATCTATAACTTTGTCTATGCCCATTACCTTCAGTCCCAATAATTTCTCCAAAACCGTTTATTTTTACTTCTATTCTGTTAATTTTTTTCTCACCAGACTCAGGTTTCCTTCTATTGTGAGGAAGATTTTGTTTTAGTTTTGCTTTCTCCTGTGAAGACGGAACTGAAGTAGTTGCTTCATCATTCCGCCATTTCCCTGTTCTGCATTCTCGGGTTTCAGACTGGAAGGAAGCTGCATTTGTTTTCGTTAACCTTTCCCATTGACATACTTTTAGAAGCTGTTCTGGTTCACTCCGATAAACCCTTGTTCATATACTCTTCGGAAATACATCAATTTGTGTCTTAAGGTGCTCATTAATTGATCTTCCACAAATACAGAAGCACAGACTCTGTACCATCAGAAATCCGGCACAATCTGCATTAGTCCCACTTTCCTTCACGAAACCCTTAGCTGCGAATGTCATGGCATTTCAAGTGCTCCTCCAAGTCCTTTTTAGCAGGTGTAAGTTTACCTGTGACAACGACCCTCTCAGGAAGTGCATTGCGGACCCCAACACTGTCTGGGTGAAAAACAATCCCCAAAACCTCTTTAGCTCTCAAATTCTTTACTTTAAAAGAGTGTTCCTTTGTTCTTGAACCTTTGACTAAAAGGAACAGATGCTGTCTATCCACCCTGTCCATGCCCCTCCTAATCATATCCTTCTGAATCACGTCCCCATCAGCATTCTCTGCTCCAGAGCAACCAACCCAAGCTAATTCAGCCACTCTTGATAGCTGATATGTTCCATCGCAGGGGACATCCTGGTAAAGCTCCTCTGCACCCCTTCCTATGCAACCACATCCTTCCTGCAATGTGTGCCTAGAAATGCACACAGTATTCCATCTGTGGTATAACCAAAGTCCCAAATAGCTCTTATAATTCATGGCTTGATGAAGAATGGCTATGTCTAAGGTCCCATATGCCTTCTTGAGTAACCTGCCACGATGACAATTTTGGATGTAAGTTGCCAAGACCTTACCTTGTTTATCAATTTTCCATGTGGGGCTTTCTCAAGATCTTGCTGAGAATCAAGATGAATGGCTTTCTCGAAAATGAATCACTCAAATTCATTAGGCAAGACTACCCTCTAATAAAGTTCATGCTGTCTCTTCCTGATCAAACCTTGCCTCTCCAAATGGAGATCGATTTTCTCCTTCCCTACTTTTTCCAATAGTTTCTCTGAGAACTGATCTGATATCCACTGGTTGAAAGTTGCCTGGTCTATCTTCAGCACCCTTCCTGTGATGTGGAACCACACCAGCTGTTCTCTATCCTTCTGGTACCACTTTAGATTAGATTAGATTAGATTAGATTAGATTAGATTAGATTACTTACAGTGTGGAAACAGGCCCTTCGGTCCAACAAGTCCACACCGACCCGCCGAAGCGCAACCCACCCATACCCCTACATTTACCCCTTACCCCTAAATTGTCCGTAGTGTTAGGTAAGGGGTATATGTTGGGGTATGGGTGGGTTGCGCTTCGGCGGGTCGGTGTGGACTTGTTGGGCCGAAGGGCCTGTTTCCACACTGTAAGTAATCTAATCTAAAAACACTACGGGCAATTTAGCATGGCCAATTCACCTGACCCGCACATCTTTGGACTGTGGGAGGAAACCGGAGCACCCAGAGGAAACCCACGCAGACACGGGGAGAACGTGCAAACTCCACACAGTCAGCCGCCTGAGTCGGGAATTGAACCTGGGTCTCAGGCGCTGTGAGGCAGCAGTGCTAACCACTGTGCCACCGTGTCGCCCACTTCTGTGACAAAAGTTGACTTAAAACTTTTGGTCAGGCCTTTTCCCTTGCCGTCTCTCCCACAGTGTCCCGAGACACAAATCATTCAGACTAGGGGATGTGACCAATTTTATTCCAGCTTAAACCATCAATCCCTGTTTACATTTTATACCAATCTGCTGAAGAGCTTCATTGTCCACCTTCGTAAATTCTGTACTTGCATCCTCCTTCTCCCAAGTAAAACAGATGTGAAGTGCTCATGTATGTATCTGCCAATATTCATCAGCTTCACACATAGATTGCCTTGTTGGTTTTTAATGGGCCCTAATTGCTCCCTGGTTCTCTATTCTACTTGATGTGCATGTGGGATATTTTAGGATTCTTCCTAATCTTGCCTGCCACCACTTCTCCATGTCTCTGTGTTAGTCGGGCTCCTCTGTGTGCAATTGCTAAGTTTCACCGAGATCATGCCTCATTCTTTTGAACCTTTTGATAGCACAGACCACGTTTCCTCTTCAGACAATTTTGCCACCTGAGGAATTAATCTGGAGATTCTCCATTGTACTTCACCTGTACTCAGCATATTCTTCCTCAAATCAGGAGACCAGAACACAACATTTTAGATATAGTCTCATCAACATTCTCTGCAAGTGGTGCAGGATGTCTTTACTTCGATATTCCAAATCCCATTCAATGAAGGCAAACCTCACTTTTACTTTTCCTTTTGCACATGTTCTTGCCAATATCCTCCTCTTTAACTTGATTTGCTAACTCATGGTGTGAGGTCTACAAAAATCATCCTCAATATACATATATACCATATCTCTGGTTCTCTATTGTCCATGTTTGCAAGAAACATCTTCAAATAAGTTGAAAAATGTTTGTCAGTAATGATTTCCCTTTCATAAATGCATAATCATTCTCTCCAATTTTTCTGCTACATTCTAAATATCTAAGATCACATTCTTTATCATAGAATGCAACAGATTCCTGACTGTGGATAACAAGTTGTCAAACCTGTAGGTCTCCAATCTCTCTCTTCTTCCCTTCGCAAATAGTAGGTTTAAGTTCATAACATTCCAGTTATCCAAGTGTTTTGGCCCGAAGCATTGATTTTCCTGCTCCTTGGATGCTGTCTGACTTGTTCCAGCTTCATATTTGTTGACTCTGACTTCTAACATCTGCAGTCCTCCCACGTTAATCACGTTCCACTTATCCAGAATGGATTCCTGCCTTTGCGAATGACCAGAACAAAACACAATGCTGTCCAATGCAATCAATGCTTCTATTGCTGCTTTCTCCAGAATTCTGGGATGAAATACGTTTCATCCGTCAGACTTATCAATGCTCAATCCATCTTTGTTTCCAAATACGTCCTCCTCCCTGATATGAAAGATTTTATTTTCTTTATTTGCACAAGTCCCACGGTCACTTGGTATTTCTGGGGGATTTTCTGGATCTTACACCACAAAGACTGACACAAGGTAGCTGTTTATTTTCCTTGTTGTTTCCCTGTTCACTACAAGAAATTATCTTGTCCCCACATTCATTGCACCATATTTGACTTTGCTTTTGTTTCCCTTTCAAATATCGATTGAAGCTTTTTGTCAATTTGTTTGTTTCTTTTAATTTTCCTAGCAGTTTCTTGGTCCTCCTTTGTTGATATTTCTCTGAATTCTATAAATTCTCTAGCATACCTGATATTTTTATTAGCCCCTTCCTTTAATGTAATAATAAATATTAATGTTTTAAAAACAGCTCGCATTACAGAAAAAGAGGTTCTGGAGGTCTTAGGGAATATAAAGATGGATTAATCTCTGGGACCTGATCTAATGCATCCCACTCAGATGTGCAAAGTAAGGGAGGAAATTGCGGGGCCCCTTGCAAAATGTTTTCATCATCGATAATTACAAGTGAGTTGCCTGATGACTGGGCAGTGCCTAATACTGTGCCTTTATTTCAGAAGGGTCGTAAGGAGAACTATTGACCCATGAGACTGACATCTATTGTAGTTAAATTGTTGGAGGCGAACTTAAAAGCTAAGATTTTTGGATATTTATGGAGGTGGAATTTGATTCAGGATAGTTAGTATCCTTTTGTATGAGAAAAATTGTGTCTCACAAATATAGTTGAGCTTTTTGAAGAAGTTACCAAAAAGGTGGATGAGAGCAGAGCAGTAGACGTTGTTTACTTGGACTTCAGTCGTCTTTGACCAGGTTCCACAAAGTAGACTAATTAGTGAAGTTAAGGCACATTGGATACACAAGGATACAAAACAGTCTAAACTTCAGGAGACAGAGAGTGGTGATGGAGGATTGTTCTCCCATAGAGGGTAGTATGTTGGAAGTCTGCACTCTGCTGCTGTACTTGGAAAATAGATGCTGAGTAGGCAAAACGTGTTGCAGCTAAAGTAGGTTAAGGCCTAGAGCATGGAGTCTCTGGTGCTGCAGTTTGCTTGCCTGGAAGCACTCAAACCTGGGATTCCCTGATGCTTTCACTGCCTTTGAAAGCCTGGTGGCCTGTATTTTTCCTCGGTGAGTTGAAGACTGCTGTAATAGCACCTCCTATGCTGGGAAGAAAATACTGAGGATTGGGGCCTAGAGCCTGGGGCCTGAGGTGCTGCAGCCCGTCTGCCTGCCTGGAGGGGCTCAAGCTCGGGTTTTGCTGTCACTGCTACTGCTGCGGTCCTGAGAAGCAATTCTGTTCACCGGTGCCTGGGAAACTTGTTTCTGGAGCCTGGATGTCTTCTTCAGTTTGGGGATTCTGGTCTGGACATTAATTTCTTTGTGGGGGAAGATAGGCTGAACACTTATAGTGAGTGGCTGAATTTTGGAGTCTGGAGCCTGGAACTGTTTGGAGCCTGGACCATCTCCTTATTGCTGCTGCTTTGTGACTGTAACCTATTTGCTGCCAATGACTATTGCTCTGAGCACTGGGGAACAATTGCTTTGAACCTGTAGTTTGGCTAACAGGTCAGAACATGATTGCCTGGGTGACTGGACTGGCACACGAAGCCGAACAGGACTCTCTGTTTCCTTTATTTTAGATGTTTTTAGATTGCTTACAGTGTGGAAACAGGCTCTTTGGCCCAACAAGTCCACACCGACCCGCCGAAGCGCAACCCACCCAGACCCATTCCCCTATATTTATCCCTTCACCTAACACTACGGGCAATTCAGCATGGCCAATTCACCTAACCTGCACATCTTTGGACTGTGGGAGGGAACTGGAGCACCCGGAGGAAACGCACGCAGACACAGGGAGAATGTGCAAACTCCACACAGTCAGTCGCCTGAGGTGGGAAATGAACCCGGGTCTCTGGCACTGTGAGGCAGCAGTGCTAACCACTGCGCCACCATGCCATCCTTTACTGACTATGTGTGTGAGAGGAGGTCTTAGTCTTGGTTTGGGAGGGGTGATGGCAATCGCAGGACTCTCGAAAACAGCATCCAGGGTGGGGCCAATTCATTCACACGTGGGGGTGGATGCATCTTCCACCAGTCCCTCTTGGGGCCTCATCGCCCTTTACCTATTTAACAAACCAGCTCGAGATGAAATGTTATATTCACTGCAACATGCCCATTGAGACATGTCAGCGCCCTTGGTGGGGCAAGGCCAAGCCACCCACCATTGTCGTTCCATTAAAGATGGATGGGAAGGCAGTGTTCTTCCTGAAGACTGAGCAGGTGGTGCAACTCGCCCTGGACAAGGGCCTTACTGTCACTAGGATATTATGGCCTGTTGACCCTCTGGAGGTAATTTCTCAGAGGGTCATTTTGGCGAACATCCTGCCCTTTGTTCCATTTGATTTACTTCCATTGCACCTTCACCAGCTCAGGGAGATGATGTTCAGGTATGGTGCCAATACTTCATGGTCTAAAGGAGATCTTTGCTTACCAGGCATTCTGTTCAGTGAAGACTGTGCGGTGTCATGCCTGCAAGGAGGTGGGACTACTCTGAAGGAACTGTCCTGCCTTGAAGTCTGCTGCCAACATTCAAGCGACCATTGATGAACCTGTGAGCAAGCAGATCGTGCCTCCATTTGCAGTGTCCTCAGTGTGTGGAGGGGGAAAAGAGTCCCTCCCCCACTCAGTAAGTTGGTTTTCATTCTTTTGATTGCTGCTGGTAACATGTTAATAGCTGGCCTCAATGTCAAAGGCAGCAGGAATGCCGAGCGAAGATATCATATCCTTCGCTCCTCAGGGAATGAATCTCCACAGTGAGCCTCCTGCAAGAAACCCCTATTGTATCAGGACACAAAGCTGACAAAGCTACATGGCTCCTAGAGTGACAGGGAAGGGTCTTCCTGAGTCACTGGCCTCCAATTCTGGAGGGGTGGCTACCTTGTTAGCCTCTATTCTCAACTGGAGATCTTGTGGGTCATCTCCTTCAACTCATGGTTAATTTCAGAAGCTCAATGATACATTTCATGAACATATATGCAGCTTGGATGGTACATGAGCAGACCTATTTCTTCAAGAAAGCATCCATTCTTCTTTCCTCCATCGGTGAGGGGGAGTTCATCCTTCTAGGGGGATATTTAAATTGCACTCTCAAGAGGTGGGGCCGTGACGGGACCCAGAAGAGCTCAGCATTGGTGGAGAAATTGAGAGATTGGTAGATGCCTGGTGAAATGTCCACCCCGATTTCATTGCCATCAACATTGTGAGGTCTGGGGTTGGAGTGCCCAGGACTGATCATCTTTACATTTTTGAGGCATACATCTTCTGTATTATGAAGGCCTCGATGTGTCAAGAGCTGATCTCCGATGACAACCCGGTGCGACTGGAACTCGTTCCATTCCATGATGGGGCAAGGTTGATGTATAGACACTTTAACACCCTGCTGTTGGAGGACAAGCTGTTTTGGGACTTGTTTCGCTTCTTCAGGACGGCTGGACAGGGAAATAGGGGGAGCTTCCCCTCCTTGAGGAATGTCAACAAGACTCACATCCATGTCTTCTGTCAAGGGTACACATAGGCATCGATGAAAAGGTGGAAATTGAGGATCATAGCTTTGGAGAAGGAGGTGCTTGATCCGGGGTCATGTTGCGGTCAGCCTGACATGGACCTGGCCCTATGGGATGGTGCATGAAGAAAAGAAGGCTGCATTCCAGGGTCTGGATCTCTTTGAGTCCTTAGTGCATACATGAGATCGTGAGTCCAGTTCCTTTGTGATCTCCAATTTCTTCTAGTTGCTGAAAGAAAGGCACGGGCTCCATGAGCAGCTCCTTGTGCTGCTAACTGATGACAATCCCTTGTCTCTGATTTGAGGTGGCATCAGGGCCCAAGTGAGCATCTATTCCTGCTCTATTCTCTCCGGATCTGTCCAGCAAGGAAGCTGACAAGGTTCTGTGGGACGACCTGCCGCAGGCCAGCTGTAATGGGGCCAAGAGGCTCATATGCCCCTCAGAGCTTGGAGTAACTAACTGGTGCCCTCCACCATTTTCCAGCGGTATGTCCCAGGGGCTGCCCGTGGGGTTCTTCAGGGCATTCTGCAATGTCCTGGGGAGGTGACTATGTGTGAGTCCTGGAGGTATCGTCCTTCCTTGGAGCAGGGGTATCACCAGTCTATTATCTAAGAAGGGGATCTCTGTTGATAAAGAATTGACATCCACTCATCTGGGTCATCCACAACAACATCCACTTGAGACAGAATATAATTGATTAGAACATAGAACATAAAAAAAGCACAGAACAGGCCCTTGGCCCATGATGTTGTGCCAAGGTTTAATCCTAATGTGAAATATAGTAATTTAACCTACGCAGCCCTCAACTCACTCTTATCCATGTGCATTTCCAGAAGTCACTTAAATGTCCCCAATGACTCTGCTTTCACCACCACTGACAACACATTCCATGCATTCACAACTCTCTGCGTGAAGAACCTACCTCTGATGTCTCCTTTATACCTTCCTAATATCTTCAAACTATGACTCCTCGTACCAGTCAATCCTGCCCTGGGGAAAAGTCTCTGGCTATTGACTCGATCTATTCCATTCATTATTTTGTATACATCGATCAGGTCCCCTCTCTTCCTCCTTCTCTCCAGAGAGAAAAGTCCAAGCTTATTCAGCCTTTCTTCATAAAGCAAGCCCTCCAGTCCTGGCAGCATCCTGGTAAACCTTCTTTGCACCCTCTCCAAGGCCTCTGTATCTTTCCTATAGTAGGGTGACCAGAACTGGATACAATATTCCAAGTGTGGTCTCACCAGCGACTTGTAGAGCTGAAACAAACCCTCACTGTGCTTAAACTCGATCCTCCTGTTAATGAAAGCCAAAACACCATATTCTTTCTTAACAACCCTACCCAGTTGGGTAGCAACTTTGAGGGATCTATGTACTTGCACACCCAGATCCTCTGTTTTTCCACACTGCCAAGAATCCTGTCTTTAATCCTATATTTGACCTTCCAAACTGCATCATTTCGCATTTATCCAGGTTAACCTCCATCTGCTATTTCTCAGCCCAGCTCTGCATCCTGTCAATGTCGCGCTGCAGCCTGTAGTAGCCTTCAATACTATTGACGACACCTCCAACCTTTGTGTCATCTGCAAACTTACTAACCCACCCCTCAACCTCCTCATGCTGTCAGCTAGCCAATTCCAAATCCAGATAGCCAAATTTCTCTGTATCCCATACTTCCTGACATTATGAATGAGCCTACTATGATGAACCTTACCAAATGCCTTGCTGAAATCCATATACATCATAACCACGGCTCGACTTTCGTCGATCTGTCTTGATACCTCCTCAAAGAACTCAATAACATTTGTGAGGTATGACTTGCCCCTCACCAAGCCATGCTGTCTGCCTATGCTTTGCCAAATAGTTATAAATCCTGTTCGTCAGAATACTTTCCAAAACTTTGCTGACCACAGACGTAAGACTGACTGGTCTGTAATTGCCAAGGATTTCCCTATTACCCTTCTTGAAAAGAGGAACAATATTCACCTCTTTCCAATCCTCCGGTACGACTCCCATGGAGGGCGAGGAGGCAAATATCCTCGCCATCGGCTTAGCAACCACCTTTCTCACTTCCCAAAGCAGCCTATGATAAATCTGGTCTGTTCCTGGGGACTTGTCAATCTTAATATTTTCCAAAATTTCCATCACATCATCTTCATCAATCTAGATCTGGTCAAGACTGTATCCCAGCTCTTCAAAGTTTTCATTTACAACAAGTTCCCTTTCCTTCCTGAAAACCCAAGCAAAAAACTCGTTTAGGGCTTCCCCTATCGGCTCAGACTCCACGCACAAGTTCCCTCCGCTATCCCTGATTGGCCCTACCTTCTCCCTGATCATGCTCTTATTCCTCACGTATGACTAAAACACCTTTGGATTCTTCCTAATCCTTCTTGCCAAACCTTTTTCGTGCCCTTCCTGTCACCAAAGTGCTCTCCCACCGCGAGATCTGACACCTGTCCTGGCTCGTTGCCGAGCATCAAATCCAAAATGGCCTCTCCCCTTGTCGGTCTGTCTACATACTGAGTAAGGAAACCCTCCTGAACACACCTGACAATAACGGCTCCATCCAAACCATCTGCACTTAGAAGGTTCCAGTCGATATTGGGAAAGTTGAAATCACCCATAACAACAACCCTGCTACTTCTGCATTTTTCCAGAATCTGTTCGCCTACGAGATCTTCAATCTCTCCACTGCTATTAGGGGATCTGTAGAAAACCCCCATGCCGTGGCTGTTCCCTTACTCTTCCTGTAAAAAGTGAGGTCTGCAGATGCTGGAGATCAGAGCTGAAAAATGTGTTGCTGGTTAAAGCACAGCAGGTCAGGCAGCATCCAAGGAACAGGAAATTCAACGTTTCGGGCCAGAGCCCTTCATCAGATGTCGAATTTCCTGTTCCTTGGATGCTGCCTGACCTGCTGTGCTTTAACCAGCAACACATTTTTCAGCCCTTACTCTTCCTAACTTCCACCCATACTGTCTCAGTAGACAAAACTTCCTCAACAACCTTCGTTTCTGTTGCTGTGATGCACTCTCTGATCAGCACTGCTACACCCCCTCCTGGTATTCCACCCACCCTGTTCTTTTCAAACATTCTAAACCCTGGAACATCGAGCAACCATTCCTACCCCTGTGAAATCCATGTCTCCGTTATGGCCACAACATCATAGCCCCAACTACTGATCCATGCTCTAAGTTCGTCACTCTTATTTCGTACACTCCTTGCATTAAAGCAGACACACTTTAACCAATCCCTTTGTTTCAAAGTATGCCCTATGCCTTCTTCACCACTCAATTGACCTGTGTTGCCACTTCAGGTTACAATGGCCCTAAACACCGAGATCTCTGTATGTGTCAATTTCCCCCAAGGCCTTTACATTTACTCATGAATTAGATCTTCCAAAATGCATCACCTCACATCACTGACCCTCTGACAATGCAGCACTCCCTCGCCACTGACCCTCTGACAGTGCAGCACTCCCTCACCACTGACCCTCTGACAGTGCAGCACTCCCTCGCCACTGACCCTCTGACAGTGCAGCACTCCCTCACCACTGACCCTCTGACAATGCAGCACTCCCTCGCCACTGACCCTCTGACAGTGCAGCACTCCCTCACCACTGACCCTCTGACAATGCAGCACTCCCTCGCCACTGATCCTCCGACAGTGCAGCACATCCTCAGTACTGACCCTCTGAGTCTGCAGTGCTCCCTCAGTGCTGCTTTGAAAATACAAATGTACAGTTATGATCCATTTGGAGAAAAGGATAGTACAAAACAGTTTGGGCATTTTTTATGTTAAATTGGTTTTTACCAAGGTATATAGATGGCAATACACACAGTTTCTTATAACGGTTTTGTTTCGGTCCCAGGCTTCAGGACATGACCACGCAGCCATAAGAGGGTTTAGATTCTTCAAACTTGATTGACAGTTTTGGATGGAGCACCTGCTGGTTAATTTCAGTCAAGTGACTTTGGCAAAATAGTTAAGCTAATCTTTCAGGGAGATAAGAGATACCTTTATATCGTGCGTTGCTGGAAATCCTATTTTGAGAGAGTCTGTGGGAGGAGAGCTCCAGGGACGAGAGATTTCAGTTACGGTGTGCAGATATATTGGAAAGTGAGTCAATGCATTTACCATCGAACTCCCTCGCTACTGACCATCTGACAGTGCCGCACTCCCTCGCCACTGACCTTCCGACAGTTCCGCACTCAGTCGCCACTGACCCTCCGACAGTGCCGCACTCCCTCGCCACTGGCCCTCCGACAGTGCCGCACTCCCTCGCCACTGACCCTCCAACAGTGCAGTGCTGGAACACTGTAAAATCAGGATAAGTTTTGTTTGAATCCAAAAGTGGAAACAGTTTCCTCTATGAGAGAATGTCGATTGTGAATTGCATGATGTTGCAGAGGGTAGGGAGATGAGAATTGTTTTTACACAACAAAATGTAGTGATCTGGAATGTGCTGTGAGAAAGGGCAGAGACAAATAGGAAATGGATGAATATTTCTGAAGGAGACAAATATTTGCGTTGAAGAGAACAGCCAAAAAACAAACTTAATGATCTAGACACAGAGATATAAAGACACGATGGATTGAATGGCCTCTTCTATATTGTCGGTTTAACAGATTCTACAGTCTTGACAGGGCACTTAGCGTACAGCAGGAGGCAGAATGTGGAGGCTCAATATCCAGTAAATCAGTAAATCTACAGCTGGGCAGATTCAAGCCAGGACTTTACAGTGCACTCAACATGGAACAGGAGCCCAGATGTGGGGAAAGTCATTGTCATTGGTAAGCTGCAGGAACACCATGAGAATCTTCAGTGCAGCTCCTGTTCACGTCATAACGACAAAAGATGAGAAAGGCTCTGGATTGGTGAGTACTGGGATCTGATAATGACTAATCCAACAGATTTCTTATCCTACAGATTTAGGACAGTGGGAACTTAGTTATCAGTAATCATTTCATAACTTTAATCATGGAATAGGAAGTCAAACAGAGTAAGTCTAATAATTATAGTCTAATTGTAAGTTTAAGAGATGTCAGGAGAGGCCAGCTGAATGGACAATGTAGCTTGTCACATTGGAGAGTCCTGGATGCTGCCAGTGCCTGAGATGAGCACATGTGTAGGACATGTTCCCAGCAGCAGAAGCTTGAGCTCTGGGTCTTGGAGCTTGAACAGCAGTTGGAGAAACTGGTGCATCTGCAAGGATGGAAGATACGTGGATGACACGTTTAGAGAGGTGGTCATACCACAGCTCAAGGGGCTGGAGGAAAGAAGGAATGGGTGACCACCAGATGATCCGGAAAGAACAGGCTGGTAAAGCCGGAGTTCACTGGGGTTGCACTTACATCTGGCATTCCATCTTCGACACACCGGTTTGTTTGTGCAGGGTGGGAGAAGAGGAGAGGAACAGCAATAGTGACAGAGGATTCTTTAGTCTGGGAAGCAGGCAGGCCAATGATGTGACTGCAGAATAGTGTGTTGCCTCACTGGTGCCAGAATTAGGGATATCACTGACCAGCTGCAGGGCATGCTGAAAGGGGAGGGGAATGAGTAAGAGGTCGTGTTACATGTTGGTACCAAGGATATGGGCACAGTGAGGAATAAGCTCTTGCATCAGCAATTCAGGATGCTAGGTAGTAGATTAAAAAGCAAGACTTTAATGTGATAAGCTCTGAATTACTCCATATGCTACAAGCGAACGATTTTAGAAATTGGAAAATATGTCAGATGAATGCGCAAATCAAGTGGAAGGGTTTTAGATTCCTGGATTAATGGGACTGTTTTTGGGGAAGGTGAGACATGTACAAAAAGGATGATCTGCACCTGGACCATTTTGGGATCACCATCCCTGCTGGTAGGGTTGCTCGTGCTGTTGGGAGGAGTTTCAACTCGTCCGGCAGGGAGAGGGCGCACAGAATATCGTTGAAACAGAAACACATCATCCTACAGCAAAGGAAGCAAGTCAGTGAGTTCAGCCATGTTGAATGTCAAGACAGTATGACATGGCTGGGTGGTCTTTATGTTAATGATCGGAGTGTAATAGGTAAGACTGATGAGTCAAAGATGTGGATTCACACATGGAAGAATGATATTGTTGCCATCACAGAAACATGACTGAGGTAAAGGCTGAACTGGCAGCTCAGCATTTCGGGACATAGGATCTTTAGGCGAGACAGAGGAGGGAGTAAAATAAGTGGTGGTGCAGCACTATTAATTAGAGATTCAATTACTGCAGTAAGGAGAGATGATATTTTGTAAGGGCCCTCAAATGAAGCATTGTGGGAAAGCTTAGGGTGAAGCCATTTTCCCCAAAGTGTTGTATCTTTTGAGGTTGTATCCTTCAGTGTGGCATCATTCTAAGTCTCACAACTGCTTTCCCTGGAACTGTCTGTGTTGTGAAGTGATGGAATGTTCCAGTGTAAGGCAGCAGTGCTAACCACTGCACCACTCTTGTTAATTACAGTGTGAGTATTGTGTTAAGTGTTTATAGTGGGCAGATTTCTTGAAATATATCCAGGGTGCTTTTTGTATTAATCTGTAGAAACTCCAACGAGTGACAGTGTAGTATTGGATCTGGTTCAGGGGATAGAAACCAGATAAGTGTTTGATGTGGCAATGCAGGAACATTTTAGCGATAGTGACCACAACACTGTCCGATTCAAATTTGTTCTGGGCAAGGAAAAAGCTGGACTGCAAAATGGCTTGGATTAGGGGAAGGCAGAGCTCATTGAAATAAAGGAGGTTCTGGCTACAGTTGACAAGGAACAGCTCCTCATGGGTAAATTTATATCAGAGTAGTGGGGGCATCCATAAAGGAGCAGGGGGGATTTCAGGTCCAATATATCCCCTTTAGGGGAAAATAAAGGTACAGTAAGTTCAGAAAACCTGAAATTCCAGACTGGATGAAGAAGATGAGAAAGAGTCTTGTGAGCCCAAAGGGAGCGATTCAGCTACAGCCCTGGATGAATATCAGAAATGCAAGAGAGAATTTAATAAAGCAATCAGAAGAACAAAAAGTGACATGAAAAAGGAGTGGTGAACAGGATTAGGGAGCCCATTATATCAATACATCAAAGGGAAGTGGTTAACCAGGGAAACAGTAGAGCCCATTAGGGACCTAGTGTGCAACCTGTATGTAAAGCCACAGGATATCAAAAGGTTGTTAAATGAATACTTTTCTTTTGTCTTCACTCTGGAAAATGGAGAATGCAAGTATGGGATTCAGGAAAAAATACTGTGGGGAGCTTACAGTTTGACATAGGAAATGGGAAGCTATTGGAGGCCCCATCAGGCTCAGAAACTGACCAATCCCTTGCCCCGGGTAAGTTATATCCCAGGTTGCTGTGGGAGGTGAGACAGGAATTTGCAGGGGCTCTGACACACATTTTTATTCCTCTCTGACCAAAGGGGAAGTACCAGATGATTGGAGGACAACAAATGTCGTTCCACTTTTCAAGGAGAGTGATGGAGATGGATCAGTAAATTACAGACCGGTGTGTCTCACATCAGTGGGAGGGAAACTATTGGAGAAAATTCTGAAGGAGTGAATTAATACCCACTTCGAAAAGGATGAGTTAATTAGGGATAGTTAGTATGACTTTGTCAGAGGAAGATCATGCCTAACAAATTTGTCAGAGTTTCTTTTCTCAAAATGGGACAGTGAATGGATGAGGGAAGTTCAGTTGATGTAATTTACGTGAATTATAGATATGTTTTTACAAGGTCCCACGTGGGAGGCTGATTGACACAGTTAAAGAATTGACAGAAACTTGGTGAGATGGATCATAGACTGGTTAGGAATAGGACACAAAGGGGAGGGGTGAAAGGTGGCTCGATTGACATTAAGCTAGTATGCTGCAGGGTCTCACAAGCATCAGTACTGGGATACTTATTGTTTATTATATACATAAATGATACAGATGAAAATGTAGAAGGGGAGAAAATGCTAAACAAATTTGCAAACAAGACCAAGTTTGGTAGAGTGGTTAAGAAGATGGCTGTGGGTTCTGGGAAGATTTCAATGGGTTGGGCAGATGTGCAGACTATTGGCAGATGGCAGATGGAGTTCAACCCTGGTAAGTGCAAGGTGATGCACTTGGAAGAAATAACAAGATGAGGGTGTATTGAATAAATTGCAGGACACTGGGTAGCTCGGAGGAACAGAAGGATCATGAGGTAATAATTCACAGATCCCAGACGTTGGCAGAGCATGTGAATAGAGTCATCAAGAAGGCAGATGGGACACTTGCTTTCATCAGTCTTGGCATAGAGTATAAGAGCAAGGAGGCAATGGTTGAGTTGTACAGAGTGTTGGTTAGGCCACAGCAGGAGCTCTGGGTGCAGTTCTGGTCACCTCACCACAGGAAAGATGTGACAGCCCTCGAGGGGATACAGAGGAGACTCACTAGGATGTGTTGCCTGGGATGGAGCAACTGAGCAATAAGGAGAGGTTAGGTAAGATTATATTATTTTCATTATAGCAGAGAAGATGGAGACAGGACATGATTGAGATGTGTAATGTTATGAGGGGTATAGACAGAGTGAATGGGGAAAAGCTGTTCCCCTTGGTTGAGGGATCAATTATGAGGGGTTATGGTTTCAAGGTAAGGGCCAGAGACTCAGAGGGGATTTGGGAAAAAAAATCATTTTCACTCAGCAGGTGGTATGACTCTGGACTAAGTTAAAAATTACACAGCACCATGAATCTGGATTGAACTGCCTGGGAATGTAGTGTAGCTTGAAACCTTACAAACTTTACAGAATATATGGACAAACACTTCAAATGTCACAACATTCAAGGATATGGAACGAGGGCAGGAAGTTGTGATTAGCACACTTTCGCGGGTAATGTTGGTGTAGTCTTGTTTGATTAAAGGGGCTTGTCTGTGCTGTATGAATCTATGTACTCATTCTGTTGCATCTTTACATATTATACTATATATCTTTCCATATTGCATCGTCCTATGTCCTACAACTGCTTTCCTAGAAACTGTCTGTGTTGTGAAGTTATGGATTGCACCCAGTGATCTGGATCAGACCAGGCACTGTGTACCAGCTCAGACTGGGAGCAACCTGTTTTGTTACGATCTGCTTTTTGAAAAATTCATTCACAGACTGAGGGTGTTTTTGCCATTTATGGTCTACCCCTAATTGCACTGAGAGTTAACAGTCAGCCACAGTGCTGTGGGTCTGGAGTCACTTGTAGGCCAGACCAGGTCTGGTAAAGATGGTAGTTTCCTTCCCTGAAGGGCATGAGTGACCCAATGGGTCTTTCCTAACAATCAGCAACAGATTCATCGTCATAATCAAACTCTTAATTCCAGATTTACGTTGAATTTATTCCACCATCTGACATGACAGGATCTGAAGGATCTACGTGCTGACCACTTCCTGATGGACTTGTGGTCAAAGGTGCTTTTCTTCACAAATTTCTCCATGAAGGACAGGTTTTACGGAATGGTCCAACTACCTGGAACGTTCCATGGCAGCGAGGCCAGGCCCATTCTTCACAAAACCAGGGACAGGTAGTTCCTCAGTACGTAGAGTCACTTGGTGTTTACGTACCAGGGATCCATGGACAGCTTGATACAGCCACACACAAAAGCAACCATCAGGGGGAATGTACCATTGGGTGTGGTTTTGTTCCCTCTTTCTCCAGATCTTTGTACATGGTGTCTCTTCAGACACGGTCCATCTTTGATGTCCACATGAAGGGGAAGATGTCCAGTTGACTACAGGTTCAGAGAATAGGCCAGACCTGCACCACTTACAACCCTGATGACCAGGTTTTTACCCACCATGGAGAGTGTTTGGTGCTCCCAATTGTCCAGTTTCTGCCTCACCTTTGTGACATTCTTCTCCCAAGTCTTGGCACATGACCCACCCCTCTGAACTAAATACCTAGCACCTTCAGGTGGTCTGTCCTGACGGTGAGTGGGATAAAGGATTGGTCGGCCCAGCTTCCAAAGAGCATGGCCACACTTTTGCTTCGTCGTATCTTGGCCCCCGAGTCCAACTCAAACGGGTAACAGATGCACATGACTCTGTGTTCTGACAGTGGATCCGAGCAGAAAACAGTGACGTCATCCATGTGCAGGGAGGCCTTAACCTGTAGGAATAGTCCCCCCTCTCAGGCTTATATCCTTCCTGATCGACTCAGCAAATGGCTCTATACAGCACACAGACAAGGCAGGAGAGAGATGGCAGCCGGCCTGATTATGGATCTGATCAGGAAGCTTTCTGATTCTTACCCATTGATTGACAGTGTTAACAGTGTTGGCATAGAGCAGTTGGATTCAATTGCATGTTCCCTCCCCAAAGCCCATTTTGGAGAGAAATTTCACAGGTATGTGTGCAAAATCCTGTCGAAGGTCTTCTCCTGGTTCAGACTGAGGCAGGTGTCCACCCCCCCGCAGTGCATGTAGGTGATCGTTTCCCTGAGGAGTGCGAGATTCTCAGCTATCCTCCTGCCCCATACAGAAAAGATTTGGTCAGAGTGAATAACAATCCCAGAGCAGACCTTACCCAGTTGGCGAAGACCTTTGCCAGAATTTTGTAGCCTGCAATTAATAGTGAGATTGGTCGCCAATTTGTAATTTCCTCCCTCTCCCCCTTTCCGCTTGTAGATGAGGGTGTTGATGCCTTTCCTCATGGATTCACTCCTGGTACTTGCCAGGAGCAGACTGTAATATCCCTCCAGCAAGTCCTGGCCAATGAAGTCCCACAGAGCAATGGAGTGCTCAGCCAGTCAACCATAGCTTCAGGGAGTTTTATTTTCTTTGAAGGACTCGAGGTCAGCTCTTCCAGAGATAGCTGGACCATATGGTCCAGCCTCTCCCATATGCTGTGGTCGAAGACCTCTGTGATAGACGACAGGAACAATCAGGAGGCTGCGCTGTCTGTACGCTTCGTGTCATACAGACTGGCTTCAAAGGATTAGGTGATCCTCAGGATGTCAGCCTGAGATGACGTTACCAAGCCATCTTCTTCCTTCAGGCTGCTGAGCACTGGGCTCTCCTTGTGCACCTTCTGGAAGAAGAAACATGAGCACGCCTCATACTGATCCACAGAGTGGACCCTGGACCGGAAGGCTATCTTGAAGTCTCTGAGGCAAAGGACTAATCCTTTCATAGTACAGCACTCCCTCAGCACTGACTCTCCAACAATGCCACATTCCTTCAGTGCTTAGTTATTGTATCGGCGATAGCAACTGCATCAGTTATTCTATTCAATTTTCCAACAGAGTTATTCCAAGCTCCTCTTTCATTTGTTGTATTTCAGCTTCGTGTTTGATTACGTTGTGTTTTGCTGAACATCGAGTAGTTTGACCAACCAAAGTGCATCATGCACCTGACATTTACCTTTAAAATAAGAAAGAGTTCGGGTGTAGGCTATCTTATTAATGTATTTTGGTGGTCTGGTCTCGTCCATAACAGTCTGGAGGAGATTACAGAATGGAGGAGGGTTATCCGATTTGGAAGAGGTTCGAGAGATAAGAATGCTTGTCAGGGTTTGATGTGGTTACAGAATATGATAGGTTTGCAAAGTTTCTGAGCAGTGAGGATTTATGTCTGCATTTTTCAAGGTGTTAGAAGTGAAAAGAGCCAAGAAAATATTCCAAGACCATAAATCCTGAAAAGAGTCAGTTAAGTAAAACATTAAAATTAAGGCAGGAGTGTCAATTCACTGGGAATTAGTATCTGTAAAGGATATTGTTGTGGAAGATATGAAACTTTGTTTCCCTGCCTCTGTTCATATCATTCAGTTGTATCAAAGCTTCAGGAACAACTTTGAGTTGATGACACAGAGCCAGACCTCTCAGGTGTCAACAGCCCAATTCAGGCGGAGTCAGGGTACAGCATATTCTATGGAATCTCGTAGCACATAAACATGAACAAAGATGATAAATTAGGCTTTAACTAATATAACATTAAGAGCAGAGTCTTGATTTGGATTATCACTAAGTATTTTAGATTAGACTTTAGATTAGACTTACAGTGTGGAAACAGGCCCTTCGGCCCAACAAGTCCACACCGACCCGCCGAAGCGCAACCCACCCATACCCCTACATTTACCCCTTACCTAACACTATGGTCAATTTAGCATAGCCAATTCACCTGACCCACACATCTTTGGACTGTGGGAGGAAACCGGAGCACCCGGAGGAAACCCACGCAGACACGGGGAGAACGTGCAAACTCCACACAGTCTGTCGCCTGAGTTGGGAATTGAACCCGGGTCTCAGGTGCTGTGAGGCAGCACTGTGCCACCGTGCCGCCCACATTGCAGCATTTTATCTGAATTTATAATAAATCTTGTAACTAACGACGCAAGCCTAAAGGTATTCCTGGTCTTTGCATTCTCCTTGAACAGGCTGTTTGAAACCAAACACATCGTGTGGCATAAGGTCATAGAGATCCACAGAATGGAAAAGGCCCATTGGCACATTGTATTCAAGCCGTTCACAAAATAATTACTGACCTGTGAGCATCCTATTTTCTAGCACTTAGCACATAGCCTTGTATGGGATAACAAGTGTACTTCTAAATACTTCATCATTGTGTTGAGTGTTTCTGCCTCGACCACCCTTGCAGGCAGACAGCTCCAGATTCCCACCCTCTGGATGGAAACGTTTTCCCTCACATCTCCTCTCAAACCCCTCAGTCATTGATTAATCCATCGAGGGAAAAGTTTTCTACATGCCTCACGCTCCTCATCATTTAACCATATCAATCATGTCCCCTCTCATTCTCCTCTACTTCATGGAAAACAACCCTGTCTATCCAATCACTCGTCGTAACTGAAACTCTCCAGTTCAGGCAACACCCTGGGAAATCTCCCCTGCAGCATCTTCAGTGTATTCACATCCCTTCTATAATGTGGATTCCAGAACTGCACACAATAATCTGACTGTGGCCCAGCCAACATTTTATACAGTTCCAGCATCATCTCCCTGCTCTTAAACAAAAGACAGGAAACCCAAAAGCCTTTCTTTCCACTTTATCTACCTGTTCTGTGACTGAAATGACTGATGTTCATGCGCACAAAATCCCTCTGATCCTTGGTGTTTCCCAGGGTCCTACAGATCATCGCATCTCCCCTTGCCTTATTTGTCCTGCCCAAGTGCATCACCTCACATTTATGCAGACTGAATTCCATTTGCCACTGATCAGCCCATCTTACCAGCACATCCACATCTCCCTACAATCTGAACTATTCTCTTCACTATTCAACACCACACCGAAGTTCATATCATCCGTGAACTTACCGACCAACCCTCCACTTCCAAGATTACTTCATTTATAGCAACCACAAACAGAAAGGGGGAGTACAGGAGGGGCTGAGAACACATCCTTGGGGGGGCATCTGTGCTGAGTGTTATTGTGAAGGAGGTGCAGTTACCTACTGTCACTAATTACTGTCTGTGAGTCAGAAAGCTGAGGATCTAGTTGCAGAGGGTGGAGCTGAAACCTAGGCCTCGGAGTATTGACATGAGTCTGGAAGTGATTATGGTGTTGAAGACAGTGTACTCGATGAGTAGGAGTCTGATGTAGGTGCCCTTGTTATTCAGATGCTCTAACGATGAGTGCACAGCTCGGAAAATAGTGACCGCTGTAACGTGGATAGGCAAAATATAGGGAATGGAGACAGGCTGGGAGACCGGAGTTGATGTGGGCCATAACCAGCCTCGCGAAGCACTTCATGATTATTGAGATCAGAGCACCTCTGCGGTGTCATTAAGGCATGTTGCATGTTCTTTCTGAGGTACAGAACAGTGGTGGCATGCTTGAAACAGGCGGGGAGTTTGGCTTGTCAGGGGGAGAGGTTGAAGATATCAATGAATACCTCCACCAGCCTACCCACATAGGATCTGAGTACATGGCAGGGACAGAGTCCAGGCCCAGCACGTTCCTTGGGTTGACTGCAGCGGTGATAGAGGGAACAGGTACATCCGGGGCTGTCGGTGCAGGTGTCACCGTGCCTCTGGCACTCTGCGCAAACCGAGCCTAGAAAGCATTGAGCACAGACAGTATTGAGCACATCAGTGAGGGGTGTGTCCCTGCCTGCTACCTTGCTTTGTTGCATTTTGTTTCCCATTATTTTGTTTCAGCCTTGCCACAGGTGGTGGGAGGCCATATGGTTGGTTTCGGCCCCTAACTTGGTCTTGTACTGCCTTGGTGTCCCTGATGGCTTTGTGGAGATCATATCTGGATTTTAGGTTTAGGTCTGGATTGCTCCACGTGAATGCTGCCTGTCTGGTCTTTAGTAGGGTGCGGGTTTCCCTGTTCCTCCAAGATTTCCGGTTGGAGAACACTCGGATTGACTTCTTTGGCACACAGTCCTCCAGGCATTTGCGAATGAAGTCCATGGCATTAGTGACATGCTCATCGAGGTTTTCTGCTGAGTTCTTGAATATGGTCCAGTCCACTGATTCCAAACAATCCAAGAAAGATTCTTCCATTGCCTCAGAACAGGCTAGATTCAACCACACATTCATCTGCTTTATCCTATTATTCCTACCCTGACTAGCTTGTAACACTGGCAGTAATCCAGATATTATTACCTGTGAATACCTCCTTTTTAAATTCCTGCCTAATTTTCAATATTCTCCCTTCAGGATCTCATCCTTTTCCCTTCCTATGTTGTTAGTTTCAATGTTTACAATTAAGAGACAAAACACAGCAATGGACATGCTCGTGCAGCCAACAGTTTGGATGGAAGTTGGTGTGGGTGCAGATTTTACCAGAGATTAGAGAGCAACAGTGAGGAAAAGGCATCAGATTATTGCAAATCTGCACTGAAACATTGCAATTTACCAGGGACCAATTGTCTTTTGTGGAAAACACATGCAAACTGGTCGGAGCCTGTCACAACCTCCATTCCGAAACACTCATTAACCTCTACCTGAGTTCTGTCTCTGAGCCAATGGTGAATCCATTCTGCTACTGACCCTTTTGTCTCAAGGGCATCAACTTTTCTCACAATTGCAATTGGAAACCTTCACTCATCCACGTGAAGTAACTGGTTCCACTCGCATCTCCATTTACACTCCCACCAATCTTCATAAGATTCATACTGCAGAGCTTAAACAGTGTTTCCAACAAACATTCCCAGGGCAGAGGTAGCACAGGGTTTAATACAAAGTAAAGCTCCCATTAAACTGTCTGCAGTTAAAACTCCGGGGCAGTGGGAGAATGGGGATAGGTACAGAGTGAAGCTTCTTCTACGCTCTCCCCGTCTAACACTCCCAGGATAGATACAAAGTTAGGCACATTGTTGACAGTGCAGACAGTACCATAAAATTACAAAGAGATACTGAGAGACTGGGTGAATGGCTAACACTGTATTAGACAGAGTTCAGTCCAAGCAAGTGTACGGTTACCAGGTTGGAGTACAAGACGGAGCATAAAGGAGATTGACAAGAATGATCCTGGACTTTAGGGGATATATTCTGAGGGGATATTATACAAATGAGGCCTGTTTTTTCTAGAATAGAGAAGGTTTAAGGGGTGATCTGATCGAAGTCCTCAAATAACAACAGGACAAGGCAGGCTGGTTCAAGATAAATGATTCCCACTGATTGGAGATTCTAGAATGAGAAGAAGCAGAGTCTGAGAATTAGCACCACAGCACTCAGGGGAGATGTGAGGAAGCGCTTTGACACAAAGGGAGGGAGAGGTTTAGAATTCACTTTCAAAAATTTCAGTGGATGTTGAATCTGTTGGTCAGCTTAATAGGAGTTAGATACAATTTTGTTAAGTAAAGGTATTAAGGGATATGGGCTTACGGAAGGAATGTGGAAATAGGCTAAACATCAGCCATGGTCCCATTGATTGATAGGATAGGCTCAAGGGGCTGAATGGATGACTCATGTTCCTGTGTTCCAAAATAAAGATTCCCCGACACTGTCCCCATCAAACACTCTCAGGACATGGACAGTATGTGGTTAAATACACAGTAAAGCTCCCTTTACCATATCCCCACCAACCACTCCCTCGGCACGGACAGCAGAGTTAGATAGAGAGTAAAACTCCCTCAACAATATCCTGATCAAACATATTAAAAGCAACACACACACACCCCTCCACAAATTCAAAACCAAGTTCTTTGTTTGATTGTCTCTGTTCTGTTCTGTTCTGATTCCCTATTAGATTTCCGCTTCAGAACATCCACATGGACAGTCATCCTAATCCTATGGTGCCATGCCCTACTCCAAAACACAGCATCTGATTCCAAACCAGAGTGTGATCAAGGAGCTTCTCAGTGTCGGGTGGTAGTGAGTCTTGAGCTGACCCAGGTGTGTGAATGTCCTGTGCACGTTTGACATCCAAGGATTCTTGAATGGACCTTCAATATCTGAAAATCCCAATGTTATTTTGTCATTCCATGTCCCTGCATAACTGTGTGTGTTTGTGTGTGTCAGTCACAAAAGCCCTGCTCAATTGAGTCAAATCCTCCTTCTCTCGAGTACTTATTCAGTATTAAACATTATTTTCCAGATCTTTGCACAGAAATCACAACAACATAATGTGTTGGTGACACCAAATAGAGTCATAGAGACAGACAGCATGGAAACCAACCTTTCAGTCCAACTTATCCATGCGAACCAGATATCCCAACCTAATCTATTCCCATTTGCCAGCACTTGGCTCATATCCTTCTAAACCTCTTCTATTCAAATACCCATCCAGATGCCTTTAAAATCCTACAATTGTACCAGCCTCCACTACTTCTTCTGGCAGCTTATTCCATACATGCACCACCCTCTGTGTGAAAACGTTGCCTCTTAGATCTCTTTTATATCTATCCCTTCTCATACTAAACCAATGCACTCTATTTCTGGATTCCCCCACTCCAGGAAAAAGACTTTGTCTGTTTATCCTATCCATGCCTCTCATAATTTTATAAACTTCTTTAAGGTCACCCATCAGCTTCTGATGCTCCAGGCAAAACAGCCCCAGCTTTTTCAGCCTCTCCCTCTCGCTGAAATCCTCCAACCCTGACAACATCCCTGTAAATCTTGTCTGAACCCTTTCAAGTTTCACAGCATCCTTCTGATAGGAAGGAGGCCAGAATTGCATTCAATATTCCAAAATTGGCCTAACCAATGTCCTGTTCAGCCGCAACATGACCTTCCAACTCCTATACTCAATATTCTGACCAATAAAGGAAAGCATACCAAATGCCTTCTTCATTATCCTAACTACCTGCAACTCTTCTTTCAAGGAACTATTAACCTGCACTCCAAGGTCTCGTTGTTCAGCAACGTTCCCTCGGACCTTACCATTAAATGTATAAGTCCTGCTCTGATTTGGATTTCCCAAAATGCAGCACCTCGCATTTATCTGAATTAAACTCCATCTGTCACTCCTCAGTCTGTTGGCCCAGTTCATCAAGATCCCCTTGTCCTCGAAGGTAACCTTCTTAGATGTCCACTATGCCTCCAATTTTGGTGTCATCTGCAAACTTACTAACTATACCTCCTATGTTCACATCAAAAACGTTTATATAAGTGATGAAAATTTGCCCCAGCACTGATTCTTGTGGATGGTTTGCCAATAAATAGCAGGGCATGGGACTGGGGATGTGAGGAAGCCTTGCTTCATCTGCAGACTTAGTCAGGTGTCAGTCAGTGAGCTACAGACAGGAGTACAGTCAAGGGGTATGATGTGGTTCGTATTTAGATTGATTGATACTGGGTTATAAGTTACTGACAGGAATGTAATTGCGGAGTTTGGGGTGTTTATATATAGAATTACAGATATTCTGGAGTGAGATACAAACTAGAATCGAATCAAAGAGGACAGGGTGGCTTATATATTGAATAACAGATACCCAGGAGTGAGTGATGGACTGGAATCTAATGGAGAGATTGAGTGTGGTTTGTATGTAGAATAACAGATAAATAAAGTCGGTTAGAGATTGGAATTTTGTTGAGGGGATTGGGGTGTTTTTTTAAAGAATAACAGTTACTATAACAATTATAGATTGGAATGTAATCGTGGGGATTTGGGTGCTTTATATATTGAAGAACAAATACCCGTCAGTGCTTTCCAGACATGAATCTAATTGAGAGGATAGGAGTGTTTTTTATATAGAATAACTGACACCCCAGAGTGAGTTACAGACTGGAATGGATCAAGGTGGCCAGGCTGGTTTATACATGGAATACTGGATACCCTGATGCATTTTCTCAAGGGGCAACTAGGGACAGGTAATAAATGCTCACGCAGCCAATGATGCCCAGATCCCATGATTGAGTTAAAAAAAATCTGGAAATAGAACTCTCTTGTGGGCTTCACTGAGGTCTTTTATTTATTTATAATGTAAGGAATTTGCTGATGACAGCACAATATTCAGCAATATTTGTGACTAATCAGACGCTGAAGTAGGCCATGTCCTAATGTAATACGATCTGGACAATGTGCCAACTTGGGTTGACAAGTGCTGCATAACATTCTTACCACACAAATGTCAGCCAATGGGCATCATGAACAGTGGGGAATCTCACCATCACCATTCGACATTCAATGACATTACTATTCTGAGTCGTTTGCTATTAGCATCTTGGAGCTTGTTTTCCAAGACCATACAACCGTTGTGGTTACAACAGCAGATCAGAAGCTAGGAATCTGCTAGCCAGTAACTCTTCTCCTGTCTCACCAAAGTCTGTCTACAATCTATAAGACTCAAGTAGGAGAGGGATGGATTACTCCACATTCCTCTGAAAGAGTGCAGCTCCACCAGTACTCAAAACGTTTGACACAAAGAGCAAGCCGCCCAGTTGATTCGTTCCCAGCCACAATCACTCACTCCTTCTGCCACTGACTCTCAGGAGCAGACGTGTCTATTGTGATGCTCCTTTGACAGCACCTTCCACGCCCATTACCATTGCCATCTGGAACAAAAAGGGTATAATTTTGGTAACAGTGGGCATATTTTAGTTGAGTCTAACATAACTTATTTAAAGTAACAAAGACCTATGAAGAGCTGAGTTTTTAATTTGAGTTAGTCCAATTTTACTCAGCTGAGAAAATATTTAGTTAACATGAACTGGAAGCTGCAATGGGAAGATATATTAGAATCAGAGGAGTGGCAGGTCGTCTGAAAGGGGAATGAAGTGGTTCCAGGAAAATCTGTTCTCCACAGTAAAAAGGGTCAGGCTACTCAATTCAGTGCTCCCTGGAAGTCTGGAAGTGTACAGACAGAACAGGAAAGCTAATGTCAGTAGGAACTCAAAACTACAGAAATCTAAAAGGGGCCATAAAATATATTTACCAGATCGTATGAAGATAAATCCCAAGCCATTTTACAGAATATAAGGAACAAGGGGGTAGCTAGGGAAGGTTAGGTCCACTCAAGGACAAAGGAGGGAATTTGTGCATGGAGCTGAATAAAGTGGGTGAAATCCTTAATGATGAATTGGTATTCACAAAGGAGCAGGCATGATGGATGGTCAGTCCAGAAATGAATGATGCTGATATTTGGGAATATTTCAAGACAAAAAAAGCTGATGCTGGGTGTTTTGAAAAACACTCAGGTAGAAAGGTCTCAGTATCTGTTGGGATCAATCCCAGAATATGAGTGAGGAAATTGCTGCAACCTTGTACAAAATCTTTGTGTCCTCTTTAGTGACAGGAAATATAAAAGAGAATTAGAGAACAGACAACATTACTCATTAAAGGAGGTCAGCAGGGATAATCCAGGAAATTGCAGGGCTGTGAGCATTACGTTTATAGTAGGGAAGTTATTGGTGAAGATTCTTTTGGAATAGGATTTGCACACGTTTCATAAAAGCATCAGGACTTACGAGCAATAGACAGCAAGGTTTTGTGTAGGCAACGTTGTATCTCACAAACTTTTTTTTAGATTAGATTACTTACAGTAATCTAATTGAATTAAACTTGATTGAATATCATGAGTAAGTGACAAAATTGATTGAAGAGGGCATGGGGCTAGGTGTTGTCCATATGGGCATTGGCAAGATGTTTCATAAGGTCCCTCATGGCAGGCTTATACAGAAGGTGAAGCCAAGTGGGATCTGTGGTGAGCTGGTAAGATAGATACAGATCTGACTTGGTCATAATAAGCTGGAAGGGTGGTTTTATGGCTGGAGATCTGTGACCACTGCTGTGCTGCACAGATAAATGCTGGGGTCGATGTTTTTTGTAAAATATGTGAATGATGTGGAGAAGAATATAGGTAGCCTGATTAGTAGCTTTCTAAAAGACTCAAAGATTGTAGGTTACGGATTGTGAGGATGAAAGCCGGAGGATGTCGCAGGGTATAGATGGAGAGAAAGCAGATTAATTTAATCAGCACAATCGCGAAGTGAGGCATTTTGGAAGGTCTAAAGCAGGAAAGAAGTGTACAGTAAATGGAAACATCAACATCTGAAAGGACCGAGGCATACAGGTCCTCAGTTCCCTGAAATGGGCCACACAAGTGGATAAGGTGGTCAAGAAGACATATGGCATGCTTGCATACATCATTCAGGGCATATGGGAAAAAAAAGTCATACGCAGCTGTACGCAAATTTAGTTCAGCCACATTTGGAATGTTGAGTGGAGTATTGACTGCCACACCGGCAGAAAGATGTGGAGGTGTTGGAGAGAAAAGGAAAACAGTTTAGCAGGATGTTGCCTGGTTTGGAGGGTATTAGCTATGAGGAGAGATTGGACAAACTTGGTTTGTTTTTCTTGAACATCGGAAGCTGAGGGACCATGATAGAGGTTTAAAATCATGAGCGGCATGGATAGAATGGATAGTCGGAATCTTTTTCCCAGGGTAGAAATATCAATTACGAAGGGGTATAAATTCAATGTAAAAGGGGGAAGGTTTGAAGGAGATGTGTAAGTGCCTGGAATGTGCTGACAACTGAGGTGGTCTAATAAGATACAACAGCAACATTTAGATTAGATTAGATTAGATTAGATTACTTACAGTGTGGAAACAGGGCCTTCGGCCCAACAAGTCCACACCGACCCGCCGAAGCGCAACCCACCCAGACCCATTCCCCTACATTTACCCCTTCACCTAACACTGCAGGCAATTTAGCATGGCCAATTCACCTAACCTGCACATTTTTGGATTGTGGGAGGAAAGGCATCTTGATGGTTAGATCAACAGGCAAGGAATAGAGCAACATGGATCGTGAAGAGGCAAAAACCTTTTTCAGTTCAGAAGGTGTTATGGGTGAGCACAGGCTTGGTTGGCCGAAGGTCCTGTTCCTTGTTGCACCAGTCTTTGAAACAAGATTCTTGCAAGGGAGTGCTAGAAGCAAAGAGGTTCTTCTGCAGCTGTACAGAGCCCTGGTGAGACCGTACCTGGAATATTGTGTGCAGTTCTGGTCTCCAAATTTGAGGAAAGACATTCTGGCTATTGAGGGAGTGTAGCGTAGGTTCACAAGGTCAATTCCTGGAATGGCAGGACTATCTTATGTTGAAATATTGGAGTGACTGGGCTTGTATACCCTCAGGTTTTGAAGACTGAGAGGGGATCCGATTGAGACGTACAAAATTATTAAACGGTTGGACATTCTGGAGGCTGGAAACATGTTTCCACTGATGGGTGAGTCCCAAACAACAGGACACAGCTCAAAAATAAGGGGTAGGCCATTTAGGACAGAGATGAGGAGAAACTTCTACACTCAGAGAATGGTGGGTGTGTGGAATGTTCTGCCCCAGAAGACAGTGGAGGCCCAGTCTCTGGATTCGTTTAAGAAAGAGTTGGATAGAGCTCTAAAGGATAGTGGAATCAAGGGTTATGGAGATAAGGCAGGATGGTCAGCCATGATCATAACGAATGGTGTTACAGGCTCGAAGGGCAGAATGGCTTACTCCTGCATCTATTGTCTATTGTCTATTGAGTGGCAAGATACTGACTAAGTGAATATTAGTTATGAAAAGCCACGTTAATGTAGATCTCTCCTCATCAACTTGCAGCTTCATATCCTCCCTCTCACTGTGGGGAGACTCAATGCTGAGAATTTGACATGAAAGTCAAAGCTGGTAACTGGTGACTCCATCTCGCCCCTAGCTCCTGGATACTTCTATCTTGAACACCAAAGTCCCCAGGGCTGCTGCACAGACAGACTCTGCATGCACTCTACACCCATCAAAGCTGGCATCTGTCACATGCCAGCCTCACCATGTCATTATAGCCCATCTCTGACCTGCTTACCATACACATCTACACTTCAATGCTGCAGCTCAGGGTGAAGTGACAACTCTCACTGCAGTTCTACTGCAAGGACAACTGTGCTCAGGAACACACACCCAGCTCATGGACTACACCTCTGGGCTACTCACTGTGTGTTTGTGGACAATCGCTTTGAGCTGACTTGAATTCTTGCAGAATAATTGCCTTGCCTAACCCTGCCATTCGTGGTCTTTCCCCTAAGCCAGAGCTACCAGGCTCTCATGACTGACACAAGAAAGCTCATTGTCCACAGTCAGTCAAGATCCCCAGCACAGTGAGTCAACGGGAGTCGGGATACCACTCCGGGAGCTTGGACACAGTCAGCCAACCTCTTGTGGTTATTAGGTCAGGGAGTGAGGAGCTGAAGGTTAGGTAATCCCCCATCCCTCTTGATACTTTCTGCCCTACTGTAGAATGATTCATTCTGGAATGAGAAAATTACCTGTGCTGAAATTCCTATGCTGTCTTAGAAAGGCTCAGTACAACAGAACTGAAAGTAATTCTCTCACAAGACTGTGGTGAGGGCCTGGGATTTATGCTCTGTATTTACCCTTCAGCACTCTATCGAGATAATTTCCTATGGATCGATGTATCACGCCTTGAATTGCTCTCTGCTGAATTCAATGTGATTTATCTTACCTCGCTGCAGGATTTATGGAAGGCTCCAGATCCCCCATTTTTCCACTCTGGCTGACCAACCATCTTCAATGTGGTGATGGTTAAGACAGGAGTTGAGGATTCTGCTGCATCAGGAACTTCCTGAGTAGCTGCAAGAGACAGAAAAATAAACAGAGTGAGCAATTAGACTGATGAAGTGAGGATTACACATGTAGAATGGCATGGAGTCTCACAGATTTCTATAAAATCCCAACCTCCATCCTTGGCCTGTGCTGCCTCATCTCTCTGGAGTTGAGAATTCGGTTGGCTCAGGATCTCACAGGAGCTGCATAAGGTGTCGGCAGAGGCAGCAATTAGACCAACACAGTGACAGATCCCACATGGAGAGATACTGAGTGATATAACCAGAGTTCAGGAGGGTATCAGGATCAGACAATGATCAGAAAGAAGGGGCTTTGATTCATGGTGCACTGGTATTAGCACTCAGGGATGATCAAGCTATCAATGGGACAAGAGATGGCCTAGTTTATTCCCAATTGACGCTTAATCCAGAAACTAATGCCGATGTCAGAAATACCCATCTGACTACACTATATCCTATAGGGAAGGAAATTTGCTCTGCTCATCTGGTCTGGCCTACATATGACTTCAGACCCAGACCAAAGTGGTTGACTGACCTTTCCTCACTGAAGGATCAGTATCTCCCTGTTCTTGATCTCTCTAGCTGACCAACCATCTTCAATGAGGTGATGGATAACACAAGAGTTGGGAAGTCTACTGAGTCAGGAACTTCCTGAGTACCTACAGGAAACAGGAAAGGAGCTCTCCAAATCCAAAGAGAAAAGATGAAGCACCAGAACAGCATGGGATGTGGCTGAAGACAAGCAGAAAGGGACTGACAGGAACAAAGTTTAACTGAAACTGTACGTTGGTGACAGGAAATTATCATGTTCTTTTTGAACAAGATGGATTGATTTGTGGCACAGACATAAATGAGATTTAGACCCTAGAGAGACATGGTTACAGGGTGAACATAAGGTAGAACATTATTATTTAAATGTGCACAACCTTACAGAGATAAAGGCAGAAAAATGTGTTGCTGGAAAAGCGCAGCATCCAAGGAGTAGGAGAATCGATGTTTCGGGCATAAGCTCTTCTTCAGGAATCATATTGATACAGGCAGTTTGGAACAGCAGGATGAGTGACCCTTAATGTAATGGATACCATTTTGGGAGACTTCAATATTGATATAATCTAGGACAATCACAGTTGTAAGAGTGATATTTGAAGAGGAGTTCAGGGAATATTTTTGTCGGTGTTTCTTTGAGTAACACATTGTGTAACTGGCTGGGAATGTAACTATCTCAGATCGACTGATGTGTGATGAAGTTGAGTGAATCAGTAATGTCACACTAAGAGATTCTCAGGGAATTTGTCATAAAGTGGAACGCAAAGGGACTATGGTGTTTTGAAATGACCATACAAAGGATAAACAAAAATTGGAAACAGAAATAAAGCCAATTATATGAGTTGAAGAGGAGAGATGTTCAACATTAATGGGGAATCAGCACAAAATGTATAAACTGTGGAAAACATTTGAAGGAACAGTGTAAAATATTCAACAAAAGGACATTCAATTGAAACAGAATAAAATCTCAGCAAAACATTCCCAAGTGTCCCTCACTCAGGTCATAAAGGATCGGATTTGATTAAGAAAGGCTTAAACAGCCACTAAAACTTCCTAACAATACCGAAGAAAGCTAGTGATTTAGAAGGGCCTGTACAATGTTACACAGCCAATACAATTGCTGCAGCTAATTACCCAGAAGGCGGCTCAAAGTCAGCCATATTGCTGGTGGGTCTGGAGTCCCATGTAGGCTAAACCAGGTAAGAAACTCAGTTGTCCTTCCTTAAAATACAGAAGTGAACCAGTTGAGTCTTTCCTGATGACCAACAATGGAACCCTCCTTGCCTGCTCTTTGCAGTCTGCAACACATTATCGATGAGGATGAGCACCTCGCCAAGACCTTGCTTGCACCACCACCTCTCACCTGTAAACAACCACCAAACATTAAACAGATCATGATTCATAACAAACTGCCAAGTCTTCAGGAGGACAACATCGTACAACACAGTCACAGCAACCATTGCGAGATGTGTCAGAGTATTGACACAGCTAACACCATTATATATAGGAACACCTACCACAATGTATGTGGCGAGTATTCATGTGACTCAGCCAATGTTGGCTATCTCATATGCTGAAGGCAAGGATGCTCCAAGACATAGTCCATTGGCGAGACCAAGCAGACGCTACAACAATGGATGAATGGACACCGCACAAAATCACCAGGCAGGAGTGTTCTTTCACAGTCAGGGAATACTTCAGCGGTCTGGGACATACGGCTTCGGACCTTCGGGTGACCATTCTCCAAGGCAGACATAGGGACAGGCAACAACGCAGCATGGCTGAGCAGAGGCTGATAGCAAAGTTCAGTGCCAATGGGGATCACCTCAACTGGGACCTTGGGTTCATGTCACACTGCACGTGACCCCACTGCATTATACACTCTCCAACATACACACCCACTCGCACACTTTCACACGCACACTCACATGCATACTTACATACTCACACACACACTCCTCCATACTCTCATACCCATGCAGACCCTCCCTCATTCACAAGCTCTCTCTAGTTTGCACACACGTACATTCCCCAACACTCACACCAACATACACACCCTCACACATATACCCTATCATACACACACTTAACCAAGCTTACAGACGCACATATATATATATATACACACACACTCAATCATGAGCACTCACAACCACATGCACACACTCACATGCACACTCAATCTTTTGCTCCTTTCTGCACACACATATAAGCTTATGGGGTGTATTCATTTTTGCAGAATTACTTTTTATTTTGCTGCATGAATCCATGCAAAACTCTGTAAAACTATACAGAGGGTTTGTCAGTCTGACATCACATTGGGACACAGAGAGACTTCATACCTATTATTTAAAAATGCTGAGCTACTTGAGAATATGATGTAAAAGAAATTTGGGATTTCCACATCAAAGAACAGAAACCAGCATATTCCATTTTAAAAGATGAAAGTTTTAATCTAAGATTGTTTACTGTATCACACGTCCATGACACTGGACTTCTTTGGCTATAAATTCTGTGAGTATGATCTTAACCTCCACAACCACCTGATGAAGGAGAAGCACTCTGAAAGCTAATACTTCCAAATATACCTGCTGGACAATAACCTGGTGTTGTGTGATTTTTAACTTTGTACATCCCAGTCCAACACCAACACCTCCAAGTTAAAATGCCATAGCTTGCATTTATCTAATTAAACTCCTGTGGTATTCCTCAGCGCAGGTGATCAACAGCCCATTGTACATTTTGATAACCTTCTTCACTATCCACTATACCACCAATATTACTGTCACCCACAAACTTACTAACCATGCCTGCTATTCTGCCATCCAAATCATTTAAATAAACTGCAAACAACAGTGAACCCAGCACCGATCCTTCTGGCGCACCATTGGTCACAACACTCCAATCAGGACAACAAACCTCTAACACCACCATCCCTCTCCTATCATCAAGCTAATTTTATATCTGTTTGGCTAGCTGTCCCTGAATTCCATTTGAAATTACCTTATTAATTAGTCAACCAGGCAGAACCTTATTGATGGCCTTGCTAAAGTTCATGTTGACAATGTCTACCACATTGCCTTCATCAATCTCTTGGCCTCAAAAACTATTTTTTTGTGTGGCATGATTTTCCTTGCACAAGGCCATGTAGTCTATCCCTTTTCAGTCCTTGCCAGTCTTTATGAATCTGCTCCAACAACTTGTCAACCACTGCCATCAGTCTCAGTGGCCTATAGTTTTCTGGTGTTTCCTTTCAGCCCTTAAGTGATGGAACAGCAGTAGTCATTCTCCAGTCTTCCAGCACCTCATTGTGGCTATCGATGATACAAGTATCTCTGATAGGAACCCTGCAATTTCTTCCTTAGTTTCCTACATTATACTGGGATGCACCTGAACAGGTTATCTAGCTTTATATGTTTATGACCTCCAGCCTCACCTGTTCTCTCTTATGGATTATTTTCAAGACATCACTGTTTATTTCCCCAAGTTCCAGAAATGACTTGGTCCACAGTGAATACTGATGTGTTTGTTCAGGATCTCCCCCATGTCCTGTGGCCCCACACATAGATGGCTTCATTGATGGCTTCATTGATCTTGAAGTGGCACTATTGTCTACCTTGCAGCTCTTCAGCCCTTGTTGAAACTTGTTGACAGACTTCTAAAAATTTAAATAAACCACACTCTGACTGGCAATCTGCTCCCCACCCTTATATATTCAGGTGTTTGTAGCCAAACCAAAAACTAAAATCGAACAAGTTGGTCAAAAATATTTCTCTTTTATAAAGTCATACATCACCAATTGTTTCTCAGGGTCCAGTTATTGTTTATTGAAATATCCTTTACAATATACTCCAGCATGTTCCCGACTTGCCGTCAGGCTAACACTGTTTGGTTTCAGACTGACTACACAATGGGTTTTGGGAGTCCTTGCGTATTGATCTGAAAAGAAAAGCTGACAGGTTCAGCCGGGAATAGAGAAGGCAAATCAAATGCTGGCATTTATTACAAAGAGAATGGAGTCCAAAAATAGGGAGGTCTTGCTAAAACTAAGCAAGGTTCGAGTCAGAACACACCGAGAATATTCTGAACGGTATGAGTGCCCAAAGGAAAAGTATTCGTTCATTGGAGGCAGGCCAGAGAAGGATCACTCGACTGATCAAAGGAAAGGAGAGATTGTCTTATGAGAAGAAGTTGAATGGATTGAGCTTAATCTCATTGGAGTTTAGAAAAATGAAGGAGAAATTGAATGAAACCTCCAAGATTCTCAGGGGTTTTGACAGGGGAGTTGCTGGGAAGTTAGAAAATAGAACAATACAGCACAGCAATAGGCCCTTTGGCCCATCAAGGCAGTGTCAACCATGATGCTAATCTAATGCCATCTGCCTGTGCATGGCCTATATCTGTTTAGTCTCTGCCTCTTCATGTGTCTAACTGCCTCTTAAAAAACTTTACTCACATTTTTACTTTGACCACCTCCCTAAGGTGACTCAATGGTTAGCACTACTACCTCACAATGCCAGGGACCTGGATTCAATACCACCCTGGGGCGACTGTCTGTGTGGAGTTTGCACATTTTCCCTGTGTCTGTGTGGGTTTCCTCTGGGTGCTCTTGTTTCTTCCCACAGGCAGGTCAGATGAATTGGCCTTGCTAAGTTGCCCATAGTGTTAGGTGGGAAATGTGTCAAAGGGAAATGAGTCTGGGTGGGTTCCTGTTCAGAGGGTCAGTGTGCACTTGTTGGGCCAAATGGACTGTTTCCACACTGTAGGGAATCTAATCTAAAAGCAACTACCACCTTCTATGTGTGAACAACTTGCCTCCCACATCTCATTTCAACCTTCCCAGTCTCTCATCTTAAACCAGTGAACACTAGTATCTGACATTTCCACATTGGAATTGTGATTCCGAATATCCACACTGTCCACCATTGATACATGTGTATACCAGGTCACCCCTGAGCTCCTGCAAAAAGCCTATCCAAGTCTGTCAAACCTTTCTGTGCAGTTTTAACAGTCTCATTTAGGTAGTATTCTGGTAAATCTCTTTTGTACCATCTCCAATGCCTCGACATCCTTCCTTTAGTGTGGCAACGAGAACTGCACACAGCACTCCAAACGTGGCCAAATTGTAGTTGCTCCATTTGTAACATGACTTGCAAACTCCGATAATCAGTACTGCAACTAATGAAGGCAAGCCTTTTTCTCATCCTCTCATCTACTTGCGTTGCTATTTTCAGGGATCTATAGATTTTCACCCAAAATCCCTTTCTATATCAATGCACCTAAATGTCGGGCCATTGACAGCAGATTTTTCCCTTGCATTTGACTTCCCAAAATATATCCCCTCACATTGTCCTGATTAAATTCAAATTGCCATCTCGCCGACCAAGTTGCCAGCTTGTGGACACACTGCGGCATAGTTTGACATCCTTGCTCACTATCCACAACTCCAGCAACTTTTGTGTCACCTGTAAAATTACTAATCAGACCACAAACATTTTCATCTAAATCAGATATGAATTACGCATACAGGCCGCAGCAGTAATCCTTGTGACACCCTAATGGCCACAGATCTCCAAACAGAAATACATCCCTCTGTCTTTTGTCTCCAACTTGCCAACCACCATGGATTGTGCGAATTGTGCTTTGAACTTCTGGACCAACCCATCATGATGAACCTTGTTAAATGTCTTATTAAAGTCCATGTAGACAACATCCACTGCCTTACCCACAGTAAACCACTGCCACTTCCTGTGCTTTCCCTTGTGTGAGAATCTGTAAGGAGAGAGCATTAAATCTCAGCAAGGGCTCACTCATTCAAGACAGAGATGCGGAGAATTTCTTCACTCAGAGGATAGCGAATCTATGGAGTTCCTTACTGCAGAGGGCTATCAAGGCTGGGTCATTAAGTATATCTGCAGCAGAGATGGTCAGATTTTAATTCATCAGGGAAAAGGCAGGAAAGTAGAGTTTTGGATCAACCATGATCTCATTGAAGGGCAAATACTTGATGGGCCTCATGGTCTAATTTAATGTGTCATGGCCTTAATTAGATCAGTTTCAAACTCAAGAAAAGATTGCATAATTTTCCCTGCCTGCGAGGCTCCTTTATAACGAGCTTATTAGAACATTTGATCTAGAATAAACTATTCTCTTGATGGCTCCTTGACGTGCAATTACAGAAAACCGTCTTGTATACAATCCAGGATTCTATCTGTTACAGCACTGATGCACATTAGTTATTCAGTTGAGATGTGGAGTAATGTCACTACTGCCCTTGCTACATGTACATGCAATTTCCTGATTGTAACTCTGTTTACGTTTTCATCACTGGCTGGTACCTGTAAAAGAATCCCTGCTAACTGTTGCTTTTCCTCAGCTCCAGCCAAATGACCACATTTTGATTCTCAAATTTAGTTGTCTCACAGAATGTTACTAAATAGGGAGGGTTGCAGTGGTGAGAGGAGCTTTCAGCAACTTGGAGGAGACAGGGCCAATGGAAGTTACACAAAAAGCGATAGTTGCAGAGTTTGGGGGGGACGACTATGTAAAAAGAAGATGATAGTGACTGGAGGCATTTACATAGATAAGGTGAGGACTAGTGGCAGGCAGAGTTTATAGAGATAAGGAGGTTTTAGGGACTGCAGAAGATGACAGAAATGAGGGTTGTATCAGTTGGTAGGTGTACATAAGTAGGAAGGTTGTAGGGGCTGGAGCAGTGTACCATGATAGGGAGGGCATAAAGACTTGAAGATGTTATCGAATTGGGGAGGTTTGAAGTCAATGGAGGAAGTAAGAGATATCGAGAGAGTTGTAAGGTCTGGTGAAGGGTCCATAGATTGGGAGGGTTGTACGGATTTGATCATTTTGTACATGTAAGTAGAGTTGTTGGGACTGAAGATGGTGACAGAGATAGAGAAGGCTGTTGGAATTTACAGAGGGAGGATGGTGGTATTTGTTGGAAGTTCCAAATAGAGGGTCAATTGTTGCAGCTGTAGGAACTTTTAGAGATAGGGAGGTTTGAAGGGGTTGGAACAGGGAAACCGAGACAGATATAGTAACCAGAAGATACAGGGATGGCGAGGTCTGTGGAAGACTGTAGACTGGAGCACTGTAAAAGCTGGAGGAGCTCACAAAGATGAGAAGGATTGTACAAGTGTGAGGAGTTTACGGAGCTTGGGAGATTTGTAGCATTCTCAGTATTTGACATTTGATTATCTGAATTTTGAATTATCCAAACAAGATCGCAAGGCCCCGATGCATCGCTCTGCTATGTTATCCGGTATTCAATTAACTGACTGAAATACTCCCCCACCGTGGCCTTTGATTAATTGAGGTTCCTCGGTAATTAGTAGTTTGGAGGTTTCAGAATTCAGGAGGGATGGAGTAACAGAATGTGGTTACAGAAACATAGATGGATATCGACTTGGACAGTTTGGTCCTGTGCCTCTGAGGGTCATCAGGATGAGTTGACTTTATTAAAATGTACAGATCCTCAGAGGAATTGATAGAACGGATGCTGGAAAAATGCTCCCTTCCCCTTCTGGGAGAGAGACAAATGAGGAGACAGAGTTTGAAAAAGACACCTTCCAGCATGGCACAGTGCTTAGCACTGCTGCCTCACAGCGCCAGAGACTTGGGTTCAATACTCTGCCTCAGGCGACTGACTGTGTGGAATTTGCACATTCTCCCCGTGTCTGCGTGGGTTTCCTTCGGGTGCTCCGGTTTCCTCCCACTGTCCAAAAATGTGCAAATTAGGTGAATTGGCCATGCTAAATTGCTCGTAATTTTGGGTGCAGGGGTAAATGTCAGGGAATGGGTCTTGGTGGGTGCGCTTCGTTGGGTCGGTGTTGACTTGTTGGGCCGAAGCACCTGTTTACACACTGTAAGTAGTCTAATATAAGATGGACAAGTGGAGAGTATTTGTTTTCAGTGGCATAAACCTACGTCATTTGTTTCTACTCAGGTCACAGGAACTCAATGAGGAGATCTTCGAGAGTAGTAACATCTGGATTATTCCCAGTGCTGCAAGCTAGTGAGGGCAGGAGTGGAAGGATAGAGCAGATGAATGCACGGCTGAGGAGCTGATGTATGGTAGAGGATTCACATTTTTGGGTCATTGGAATCTCTTCTGTGGTAGAAATGACCTGTACAAGAAAGATGGATTGCACCTGAATGGAAAGGGACTAATATACTGGCAGGGAGATTTGCTCGAGCTACTCAGGAGGATTTAAACTATTAAGGTGGGGGAATGGGACCCAGAAAGATAGTGAGGAAAAGATCAATCTGAGACTGGTACAGTTGATAAAAGAAGTGAGTCAAACAATCAGGGCAGGCAGGGACAAAGCAGCGAACAAGGGAGGACTGATAAATTAAGTTGCATTTATTTCAATGCAAGGGGCCTAACAGGGAAGACATATGAGCTCAGGGCATGGTTAGGAACATGGGACTGGGATATCATAGCAATGACAGAAACATGGCTCACGGATGGACAGAACTGGCAGCTTAATGGCCCAGGATCCAAATGCTACAGGAAGGAGAGAAAGGGAGGAGGGGGAGTGGTGTTAGAGTTGTACTGAGTGAAGATATTCCCAGAAATAGATCCAGGGAAATTATTTAGGTTGAACTGCGAAATAAGAAAGGGATGATCACCTTATTGGGATTGTATTATAGACAGAGGGTAATTGAGGAACAAATTTGGAAGGAGATTTCAATTATCCTTAAGAATAATAGGGTGGTTATGGCAGGGGATTTTAATTTTCCAAATATAGACTGGGAATGCCATAGTGTTCAGGGTTTAGATGGAGAGGAATTTGTTAAGTGTGTACAAGAAAATGTTCTGACTCAATATGTGGATGTACCTACTAGACAAGGTGCAAAACCTGACCTACTCTTGAGAAATAAAGGCAGGGCAGGTGACCTAGTTGTCATTGGGTGAGCACATTGGGACCAGTGACCATTATTCTAATCGTTTTCAAATAATGATAGAAAAGGATAGACCAGATCTAAAAGTTTAAGTTTTAAATTGGAGGAAGACTAATTTTGACGGTATTAGGCAAGAACTTTCAAAAGCTGATTGCGTGCAGATGTTCGAAGCTAAAGGGACGGCTGGAAAATGGGAACCCTTCAGAAATGTTATAACAAGAGACTAGAGACAGTATATCCCTGTTAGACTGGTAGGTGTAGGGAATGCTGGATGACTACAGAAATTGAGGGTTTGGTTAAGGAAAAGAAGGAAGCATATGTCAGACAGATGTAGGTAAGATAGGGTGAATGAATCCTTAGCAGAATATAAAAGCAGTATGAGTATGCTTAAAAGGGAAATTAGGAGGGCGAAATGGAGACAAGAGATAGCTTTAGCAAATAGAGTTAAGGAGACTTTATCCCCACTCTTTGCTTCCTGTTAGTCAACCAATCCTCTATCCATGCTAATACTTTACCTGTTATGCCATGCACCTTTATCTTATGCAGCAGCCTCTTGTCGAAGGCCTGTTAGAAATCTAGGAACACCACATTCACTGGGACTCCATTTTCCACCTTGCTCATAATGTTTTCATAGAATTTCAATAAATTTGTTAAGCATGTTCTGCCCTTCATGAACCCATGCTGTGTCTGCCCAATAGGACACTTTCAATGGAGATGCCTTGTTATCTCTGCCTTGATTATAGACTCAAGCATCTTCCCAACAATAGAGGTTTAGCTAACCAGTCTATAATTCCCTATCTTTTGTCTACCTCCCTGTTTAAACAGTGGCGTCACATTTGATGTTTTCCAATCTGCTGGGACTGCTCAAGAGACCAGCAAATTTTTGGAAACTACCGCCAATGCACCTACTATTTCTCTTGCCATTTCTTTTAGTACCCTGGGATGCATTCCATCAGGGCCAGGACTCTTGTTTATCCTTCACTCCATTAGCTTGCCCAACACTATCACTTCCATAATCACGATTGTTTCTAGGTCTTCACTTACCCTTGTCACTTTGTCAATTACTGGCATATTATTAATGTCCTCCACTGTGAAGCCCAATACAAAGTAGCTGTTCGATGCCTCGACCATTTCATCATATCCCATAACTAAATGACCCTTATCATCCTCTAAAGGGCCAACGTTTACTTTAGCCATTCTTTTTAGTTATATATTTATAGAAACTTTTGCGATCTGTGTTTATATTATGTGCCAGATGTTTCTCATGTTCTTTCTTACTTTTCTTTCTGACTCTTTTTGAGGCTTTCTGTTGAACTTTACATGTTTCCCAATCTTCTAGTTACATGCTGCTTTTGGCCACTTTGTATGCCTTCTCCTTATTTTGATAGCCTTCCTTATTTCCTTAGACACCCAGGGCCGATTTCCCTTTTCTTACAGTCCTTCCTTTTCACTGGAAAATACTTTTGATGAGTACTTTGAAAAATTGCTTTGAAAGTCCTCCATGGCACATTAACTGTACCACCATAAAATCTTTGTTTCCAGGCTACTTCAGCCAAGCCCTCCCTCATTTTATTGTGGTCTCCCTTGTTTAAGCATTGGATTTTATCTTCACACTCTCCATCTGTACTCTAAATTCAACCATCCTATGTTCGCTCCTTCCAAGAGGATCCCTTAACTATATTGTCATTAATTAATTATACACAGGACCAGATCTAGGATACCTTCCTCTCTTGCCAGTTCCATTCCAAACTGTTCAATAAAACTATCACGGATGCACTCAACGAACCCCTCTTCAAGACTACTCTTATCGAGCTGGTTTGACTAATCAACATGTAGATTAAATCTCCCATGATAATTGGCTGTACTTTTTTTACAGGCATTAGTTATTTCTTTGTTTGCTGCCCGCCCCAATGTGATGTTATTATTTGGTGGCCTATAGACTACACCTATCAGTGACTTTCTTCTTCAACAAAGAACAATGAACAAAGAAACTTTACAGCCCAGGAACAGGCCCTTTGGCCCTCCAAGCCTGAGCTGATCCAAATGTACTGTCTAAACCTGTCGGTCAATTCCTAAGCATCTGTATCCCTCTACTCCTCACCTACTTGTGAAATTATCATGCATATTTCTTCGTAGAATTTCTAATTTCCACCCAAATGGATTCAACTTTATTCTTCATAGAACCTATATTATCTCTCAGCATCAGCTTGATGTTGTCTTTGAATATCAGAGCTGCACCACCTCCCTTACCTTCCTGTCTGTCCTTCCGAAGAGTCTGATACCCCCCCCAGATATTTAACTCACAGTCGTGACTATCCTGCAACCATGTCTCCATAATGGCTACCAAATCATATTCATTCACAATGATTTGTGTTGTTAACTCATCAACCTTATTACGAATGCTACGAGCATTCAAGTTAAAAGCCATTATGCTAGCTTCCTTACCCTCATGATTTCCAACACCTCTAATAATATCTCCTGTGTTATCCTTCCTTTTTGCTTCCTTTCATAGCCCTAACTTAAACCCTCCTGTACATATGCTAACCTGCTGCTTACCTTTTTATTTACCATCGCACTCCCTGTCATCTTGCCTTCCGCTTTCCCCCTCCCACCTCCCCCACCCGACTCACTGGTTTAAAGTCCCAGTGACCACCTTATTTATCCGTTTCACTAGAATACTGGTTCCACTTCAGTTCAGGTGGACATCGCCCCATAGGTATGGATTCCCCGCCCCCTGCAGCCTTTTTCCTCACCCACACAGGGAACAGCCATCTCATACCTGTTGGGTAAGGTCAAAAACTGAGGCTCCTCCATTCCTTAATTCAGGATTCCCCTACTGGCTCACTTGCAATCACACCCTGTTGTCCCTGGTCACTAACTGAGTTTGAATTACTTAATCTGTCAGGTATGACTGCCTCCTGAAACAAAGCATCCAGGTAACTCTCCCCCTCCCACATGTGCCGCAGTATTTGAAGCTCAGATTCCAGATTAGATTACTTACAGTGTGGAAACAGGCCCTTCGGCCCAACAAGTCCACACCGATCCGCCGAAGCGCAACCCACCCATACCCCTACATATACCCCTTACCTAACACTACAGGCAATTTAGCATGGCCAATTCACCTGACCCGCACATCTTTGGACTGTGGGATGAAACCGGAGCACCCGGAGGAAACCCACGCAGACACGGAGAGAACGTGCAAACTCCATACAGTCAGTCGCCTGAGGTGGGAATTGAACCTAGGTCCCTGGCGCTGTGAGGCAGCAGTGCTAACCGCTCTGCCACCGTGCCGCCAGATCATCAGCTCTGAGCTGGAGCTCCTCCAGCAACCAACACTTGCTACAGATGTGGTCACTGCCATTGACAATGGGATCAGCATGCTCCCACATCATACATCTACAGCACATCACCTGCCCAGCCATGTTGACTTAGTTCATTAATTTATACAAATTTATAAGTTAAATAATTTCTAGTACTTCTCTGCTATGGTCAATTGCTGCCCAAATATATTCCCAGCAGCCCCTTGGTCCTTGGTGTCACCTCTCCCTCTTTGCCTGTATTGTCTCACTGCTCGAGATCTCCACAGTACCCTCCTTCAGCACAGCTGTGATATCCTCTCTGACGAGTGATACAACTCCGCTACCCCTTTTACCTCCCTCCCTATCTCACCTGAAACATCAATATCCTGGGATATTTAGTTGCCAATCATGCCCTTTCCTCAACCAAGTCTCAGTAATTGCAATAACAACATACTCCCAGGAACTAATCCAAGCCCAAAGTTCACCTGCCTTACCTACTACACTTCTTGTATTAAAATAAATACACCTCAGACCACCAGTCCCTTTGTGTTCATCATCTGCTCCCTGCATACTCTTCCCTTAAGTCACACTGACTTCATCATCTACTTCCTTACAGGCTTTAGTTACCACCTCCTTACTGTCCACTAACCTCGTCATTTGGTTCCCATCCCCGCCCTGTCACATTAGTTTAAACCTTCCCTAACAGTGTTAGCAAAAGTACCCCCGAGGATATTGATTCCAGTCTGGCCCAGGTGTAGATCATCCAATTTATAACCATTCTACCTCCCCCAGAACTGGTTCCAATGTCCCAAAAGTCTGAACCCCTCCCTGCTGCAGCATCTCTGAAGACTGACATTCATCCTTCCTATTCTTTCACTTCTACTCTGCCTCGCAGATGGCACTGGTAGAAATCCTGAGATTGCTACCTCTGAGGTTCTACTTTTTAACCTGGCTCCTAATTCCCTAAATTCTGCTTGTAGTACCTCATCATATTTTTCTACCGATATCATTGGTGCCTAGATGCACCATGACAGCTGGCTGATTCTCAGCAGAAGGTTTCCTTGCCCATGTTCAATCTGAAGCCAAGAAACGTCATGGGGTCTGGAGTCAATGTTGAGCAGTCCCAAGGTAACTCCCTCCTGACTGTACCCCACTGTGCCACCATCTCTGCTGGGTCTGTCCTACTGTTGAGACAAGACCTTTCCAGATATGGTGATGGTTGTGTCAGCGACATTGTCTATAAGGTACGATTCCGTGACTACAACTATGTCAGGCTGTGGCTTTCTAGCTCTCCTAATTTTGGCATTAACCCCCAAATGACTTTGCAGCGTCAACGGGGCTATTTAGTTGTCTTTTCCGATGCCTGGTGTTCCATCCAGCTTCATCTCATTGAGAATTCATGGTTATTGATCCAAATGAGTGGCTACCTTGGCTATTTCAGACGGCATTTGAGAGTCAACCACTTTGCTATGGGTCTGGAGTCACATGTGGGCCAGACCTTGTGAGGATGGCAGATTTCCTTCCCAGAAAATTGACAATGATTGCATGATTGGAATATTGCATGCAATTCAGGTCTCCTTCCTATCGGAAAGATGTTGTGAAACTTGAAAGGGTTCAGAAACGATTTACAAGGATGTTGCCAGGGTTGGAGGATTTGAGCTACAGGGAGAGGCAGAACAGGCTGAAGCCATTTTCCCTGGAGCATCAGAGGCTGAGGGGTGACCTTATAGAGGTTTAAAAAGTTATGAGGGACATGGATAAGATAAATAGACAAAGTCTTTTCCCTGGGGTCGGGGAGTCCAGAACTAGAGGGCACAGGTTTAGGGTGAGAGTGGAAAGATATAAAAGTGACCTAAGGGGCAACCTTTACACACAGAGAGTGGTACATGTATGGAGTGAGCTGCCAGAGGAAGTGGTGGAGGCTGGTACAATTGCAACATTTAAGACCCATTTGGATGGGTATATAAACAGGAAGGGTTTGGAGGGATAGGGGCAGGTGGGACTAGATTGGGTTGGGATATCTAATCGGCAGGGACTGGTTGGACTGAAGGATCTGTTTCCATGCTGTATGTCTGCATGACTCTATGACTCATTAAACTCTTAATTCCAGGTTGTTATCGCAAAGCAGTGGCAAGGTGGCACAATGGTTAGCACTGCTACCTCCAAGTCCCCGGGACCAGGGATTGATTCCACCCTTGGTCCACTATCTGTGTGGAGTTTGCACATTCTCCCTGTGTCAGCATGGATTTGCTCCAGTTTCCTTACACACTCCAAATATGTGTAGGTTAGTTGGTTTGGTCAATGTGTCCAGGCTAGGTAGGTTAGTCATTGAAACATGGGCTGAATGGCCTCCTTCCACATTGTAGCGATTCCATGATTGTAAGATTGCAGTTCCCCAGAACATTCCCTGGGTCTCTGAATTGACAGTGTTGGGATAATCCCACTGGACCATCATCGTACAATGAGTTAATGGCAGGATTAGTCAGGGGGGGTTAGGGTCTGGAATATGCTGCCTGAGAGTGTGACCTACCAGCTTAAGGGACGGCTGGAAAATGGGAAGTCTTCAGAAATTAGATAAAGAGAATCCAGACAAAGTATATTACTGTCGGGTTGAAAGGAAAGACTGGTAGGTATAGGGAATGCTGGATGACTAAAGAAATTGAGAGTTTGGTTAAGAAAAAGAAGGAAGCATATGTATGGTGTAGACAGGATAGATCGAGTTAATTCTTAGAAGACCATAAAAGAAGTAGAAGTATACTTAATAGGGAAATCAGGAGGGCAAAAGGGGGACATGCGAAAGCTTTGGCAAATAGAAATAAGGAGAATCCAAAGGGTTTTTACAAATACATTAAGGACAAAAGGGTAACCAGGGAGAGAATAGTGCCCCTCAAAGATCAGCAAGGCGGCCTTAGTGTGGAGCCGCAGAAAATGAGGGAGATACTAAACGTGTATTTTGCATTGTTATTTACTGTGGAAAAGGATATGGAAGATATATACTGTAGAGAAATAGATGGTGACACCTTGCAACATGTTCATATTACAGAGGAGGAAGTGCTGGATGTCTTGAAACACAGAAAGGTGGATAAATCCCCAGGACCTGATCAGATGTACCCTAGAACTCTGGGAAGCTAGAGAAGTGATTCCTGGCCTCTTGCTGAGATACTTGTATCATCGATAGTCATAGGTGAGGTGCCGGAAGACTGGAGGTGGGCTAACATGGTGGCAATGTTTAATAAGGGTGGTAAGGACAAGCCAGGGAACTATAGACTAGTGATCCTGGAATAGGTGGTGGGCAAGTTGTTGGAGGGAATCCTGAGGGACAGGATGTGCATGCATTTGGAAAGGCAAGGACTGATTAGGGATAGTCAACATGGCTTTGTGCGTGGGAAATCATGTCTCACAAACTTGATTGAGTTTTTTGAAGAAGTAACAAGGAGGATTGATGAGGACAGAGCGGTAGATGTAATCTATATGGACTTCAGTAAGGCCCATGGGAGACTGATTAGTAAGGTTAGATCTCATGGAATAAAGGGAGAGCTAGATATTTGGATACAGAACCGACTCAAAAGTAGAAGACAGAGGGTGGTAGTGAAAGGTTGTTTTTCAGACTGGAGGCCTGTGACCGGTGGAGTGCCACAAGAATTGGTGCTGGGTCCTCTACTTTTTATCATTTACATAAATGATTTGGATGCAAGCATAAGAGGTACAGTTAGTAACTTCGCAGATGACACCAAAATTGGAGATGTAGTGGACAGCGAAAAAGGTTACCTCAGATTACAACAAGATCTTGACCAGATGGGTCAATGGGCTGAGAAGTGGCAGATGGAGTTTAATTCAGATAAATGTGAAGTGCTGCATTTTGGGAAAGCAAATCTTAGCAGGATTTATACACTTAATGGTAAAGTCTTAGGGGGTGTTTCTGAACAAAGTGCTGGTTCACAGTTCCTTAAAAGTGGAGTCGCAGGTAGATAGGATAGTGAAGAACGCATTTGGTATGCTTTCCTTTATGAGTCAGAGTATTAGGTACAGGAGTTGGGAGGTCATGTTGCAGCTGTACAAGACATTTGTTAGGCCATTGTTGGAATATTGCGTGCAATTTGTGACTCCTCCCTATCAGAATGATATTGTGAATCTTGAAAGGGTTCAGAAATGATTCACAAGAATGTTGCCAGGGTTGGAGGATTTGAGCTAAACGGAGAGGCTGAACAGGTGAGGCTGTTTTCCCTGGAGCATTAGAGGCTGAGGGGTGACCTTATAGAGGTTTACAAAATTATGAGGGGCATGGATAATATAAATAGACAAAGTCATTTCCCTGGGGTGGGGGAGTCCAGAACTAGAGGGCTTAGGTTTAGAGTGAGAGGGGAAAGATATAAAAGAGACCTAAGGGGCAACATTTTCACACAGAGGGTTGTACATGAATGGAATGAGCTGCCAGAGGAAGTGGTGGAGGCTGGTACAATTGCAACATTTGAAAGGCATTTGGATGGGTATATGAATAGGAAGGGTTTGGAGAGATATGGGCCGGGTGCTGGCAGGTGGGACTAGATTGGTTTGGGATATCTGGTCAGCATGGTAGGATTGGACTGAAGAGTCTGTTTCCAAGCTGTATATCTCTATGACTGTATGACTGTAATTCTCTTTATTTAAGTTAAAGACACTTGATTCTGACCCAAGTTGCTCACTCCCAAACTGAATTTTATGCTCTATCATGTTGTGATTGCTTCTTCCCAGAAGATCTTTTGCTCCGAAGTCATTTCTTAAACCTGCCCCATTACCCATTACCAAATCCATTATGAACCAAAATGGGATCCAATAACTTCCCAATCATCCAATTACAACACAAAGCCTGACACTGCATCTCCATTTTAAATTCTTGGTTTTAAGTTGTCTTTTTAAAATTTCATACGGGTCCATTAGCTTTTAATCTGTGTAATGTTTCTTTGATTTATGTTTAATCTGAAAGTGACATGTAGGAGTCACTTTTTTCATTAATTCACAGAACGAGGGCATCACTGACGATGCCAGCAATAATTGCAGTTAAGAGTCAACCACATTGCTGTGGGTCTGTATCCACATGTCAGCCAGACCAGGAAAGGATGGCACCAAAGGGCATTTGTGATCCAGATGGATTATTCAGACAATTGACATTAGATTCCCAGTCACCGTAAGACCCTTAATTCCGACATTTAATGAATTCAAATTCCACCATCTGCCTTGACGGGATTTGAACCTGTATCCCCCAGAATATTCCCTGATTAACAGTCCAGCGATATTCCCACATAGCCATTGCATCACCAATTATCAGGTGTCAGCAACCAATAAATTTACAGTTTTCCTGTGATAAAACTTTTTCTTTTGTGCTGGACCCTGGGTCCTCCGTTTCAACTGATCCTGTTAAAAAACAATTTTACAATCCATGAAAACCATGCAGGGGATGGCAGAAGGCTGGGATCTTGCTGTGAGGTCAGTTAAAATGCCGGTTAGTCTCTGCATATGCTCACTGTGTTCTCTTCTCCAGGGGCTGTGAGTCTATTGGGGGTGGGTAGCCATGCCCCTGAGTTGCAGAGGAGCAAGTATTGAAAACAGGGAGGGGAGCAGGAGACCCTGAGAAAGAGGGAGAGAGGGATGTGCTCTTGGAGAGAAAGAGAGAGAGAGAGAGAGAGAGAGAGAGATGGAGACGGATGAAGAGGTAGAGTTTGAGACAGGGCCAATGAGTAGTTTCCACAAGAAGAGGATTCTGAGGAGCCAGACAGGACCAAGATCATTAATGAGCAGCAGGTATGACGGGCCAAAGGACTCTCTCTGTAACATGAAGTTTATGTAATTCTGGGACAGGGATCTTACTGTGCATTGTAGCTCAGTCCACACAGACTCATTTACCTTTGTGTCAGGGAATGGAGTCAGTGCAATGTTGGGGACAGAAAAATATTTGGTGAAAGGCACAGTTGGGAGGGTGAAACATTTGTAGTAGGCATAAATTTAGGAAGGAAGTGAAAATAAGGTGCAAAATATTTTTGAGGGGATGCAAAATTGGGCAGGCCATTTCAGATCTGAAAGAGACTAAAAAAGAGAGGGAGAATGGGAAAGTGAGAGAGAAATGGAGAGAGATGGAGAAAGAGTGCCAGGGAGAGAGGAGGACCGAGAGAAATAAGGACAGAAAGTGTGTGATAGAAGTACAGAGAAGGGGAGAGAGAGAGAGAGGACAGAGAAATAGAGAGAGAGAAAGAGATGGGGACAAACAGAGAAAAAAGGACAAAGAGAGGGAGAGAGAAAAAGTATAGGGAGAGAGAGGCAGAAGGACACAGAGAGAGAGGGAGAGCGAAGCACAGAGAATGTGAAAGAAGAGGAAAAATCAGATAGAGATAAACAGGAGTTAAGACATGGACAAACTGAAGGGGTGATTAACAGTTGTATTTAATTGCATCAGAAATTCCAAAGGATTTGATTTTGATGGAGACTTACAGAGCTTTCCAATCTGATAGCGATTACCCAGGAGGAAATTCTACGATGAGGAATCTGCAGGTTCTCAGCTCAACTCTCTCCCTGTACTGAGATAAGGACTCTCTGTCAGGATGTGATGGTATACTCTCCACTTGCCTGGATTGGACAGCTCCAAGAAACATTCAAGAAGCTCGAGACTGTCCATGGACAAAGCAGTCCCCGTTTGATTGACACATCTACAAACATTCACTCTGTCTATCACCGGCACTCAGTAGCAGTAGTGTGCATCATCTACAAGATGCCCTGCCAAAATTCACCAAAGATCCTCAGGCAACACCATCCAAACCCACACTGTAAGTAAGCTAATTTAAGTCAAACCTATAAACTCTTCTGTCTAGAGGATGAGGGCAGCACATACATAGGAACACCAGCCCGAGAAGGTTCTCCTCCAATCCACTCACCATCCTGACTTGTAAATACATCGCCATTTGACCACTGTCACTGGGTCAAAATCCTGGGATTCCCTCCCTAATGGCATTGTGGGTCTACCTTTGGCATTTGGACTGTAGTGATTCAAAAAGGCAGCTCACCATCCCCTTCTCAAGGGTCAACTAGGGATGGGTGATAAATGCTGATCCATTCAGTGATGCCCACATCCCATGAATGAATAATGTTAAGGTTTGGGGTAAACATTCCTGCTTAATTTAAAACCAGAAAAACAGGAAAGATTTATCAAGTGGCTAAGAACTACTGAAGTAAAAATTAACAACTCTATTTCTTAAAGCATAACAGAGAATAATTAACTAACAATTATTTACAACTCCATTCTCTAACCTACAGTTTACCTTCCCTTCTATAATACAAGTCCAATAAAACTCCCAATTAAGAATTACAGAAAATACCAAATTTTAAAATGAGCCTGTGGTAAAATATTCTCATTATCTTCGTCGGTCGATTGGGTCTCCAGCTCAGTGTTGAGGGTTTTCTCTATGTGAACTCCTTCTCCAGACAGGTACTTCTCAGAGAGTGCTGAATAGTAGTCTATAGCTGTTGGTCTGCTGGCACTTCTCCTCCCAACTGTTTAATCTTCCCTGGTCTTACACCCCAAAGCATCAAATTGCGTCATTGACTTTTAAGATTGTCAATACACTCAAGTCAAACGTGACTGGAATTTGGAATTTTTTCAGGGTATAATTTAAACTGATGGGTCTAATTTGAATTTGTTTTGTCCTTCCCAAGCAAATGTGAAGGGGGAGGCTGGATAAGCTCAGACTGCTCTCTTTAGAGCAGAGATTGGGGTATATAAGACTGTGAGGGGCATGAAGAAGGTGAATAGAAAGGAATTGTTCCCCGAAGTTGAAGGGTCAGAACAGGGTGGATGAAATTTGAAGCTGAAAGGCAGAAGGTTTAGAGGGGACATGAGGAAAAATCTATTAACCTTGATGATGATACGGGGGTTGCAGTGCACTGCCTACGAGAAGGGAAGTCTCAAAACCTTTAAAACGTACTTGAACCTTTGCAGCATCAGGGTTGAGTGCTGCAAAATGAGTTTCATGTCAATTTAGTATAATTTTGGTTGGACAAAAATATTGGCTGAAGGGCCTTTTCTGTACTGTATCATTCTGTCAATTTTGTTTTGTCTTTGTTTGTGAAAGTATTATCTAACGTAAGTTCCAGCTATTATTGTGATCAGTATCAGTTTCAGATTCTGTGTTAGAGTGATTATTCACAGATAGAATTTCCCAAATGAGCAGTAAAACTGAATGAAGAAGGAAGCAGTGAGATGCTGTGCAGTAGAGCAGCTCTCAAAGAGCTATACTTCATGAGATATTAAATGACTGAACAGCCTTAGCAAAATGAAGGTCATCACTAATAAGAATATCAAAAAATGTTTAGATATAGATGGGACTGTGTGAAATAATGCAAGTATTGTTGCTTGGAGACAAGTTGCAATTATCATTTCAGACCTGATCGGATCAGATTAAACCAGTCTTTGGGGAATTCAAATACAGAATTAACTCTCCATGATATCACATCATTAAAATAAACCTGTTATCATAATTTGTTTCGTAAAAATGATGTAAAAAAATTGAAGATGCAATCCCAGTTTCCCAGTGGCGACGCCATACAATATATAATAAAGTCCCTTGAACAATGTCAGCTCCAGTTCTGACGGGTTGCCAGCTGCAGAAAGGGAGAGCTTGTTTTACAAGCAACAAAATGTATTTTCTAAGATTGATCGCTAAAGAATATTACGTCATCCTTGTCATTGTTGGTGTTCCTGGCAAGTCTTGTAATCACTTAAGTTTTATAAATCTCTGCATTAAACCTTACTTACTTCCACTCTTTGATTGATAATTATTTTATTCCCATTCAGCAAGGCAAATTCTGATGCCATATAATCAAACTTACTGAGTTTAAAGTGAATAGTTTGTCAGTTCGATTCCTCTATACTGTGCAGAATGGGTTTACATTGAGGCTGCATTGATGGTGTTTGGCTGTGCACCGGCCTTGGGTGGTCAAGAAAATGATCAAGCAAGACCACTCTCTCTGTGTGGCAGTTCAAAGCCTATTATCAGTCAGATGTGTTTTGTAACAAACCACTTCTTAGTGACATCTGATGTTTCCCATTCCTTGATGTAAAGGGATTTTGTTGGTGGATCTTGCTCAGACAGCTTGCTCCAAATGGGAGCCCTGATACAACGGGGCAATGGGGGGGGGGTTGATCAGCAGGTTGTTATTGAGTGATAAGAGAGGGACAGCACGGAATAGCTTCTAGCAACTTGTGTATTTTCATCAGTCAGTGGGTGTGTAGGGGCATAATATTTGTGAAGGCAGATCGCTGGGAGGGATATGGAGCACAGGGTTCCAATTTTGATGTGCATTGTTGAATTATGAAGAGGTTTGTGTTGTGCCATTTTGTAAGAAGATGCTATGGTGCAGAGTTTAATAGGTCAAATGCTGAGATCTGGAGTGTTGTGATAGTAGCTCTCCCACAGAACATCAAAAAATTTTGTCAAGCATGATGTTTCCCACCTCGCTCTTTGTTTCTGTTATCTTTTGATGTTCCCCGAACAATAATGATCCAGGTGAAATTCTCCCATGGCCATTCATTTGGGATTATTATTTTGATTTTGGCTATCAATTTAGATCTGTATGTATGCCTTTTTTTTCTTATTGTCACTTAAATGGCACTGACATTTTAGAAGTGAAAACGTTGGATATATTTTTAATTCAATCCCCATCAACTTTGCAAAATCCCTGTTTTTGAGCCTGCTCCAGGAGCCACAGAACGGAGAAGATTGGGTGGTACAGCAGGGTGTTTCACTGATGAAACACAAGTTGGTTTGGGGTGGCTGATGTGTGATTTCAGACATTTGATGTTGTTGTGCTACTCCGTGGCTCCAATCAGGATCTAGACCATCCAGCCATATGGAGGAAAAGTCACTCCTGCTGTTGTGACCTCCAGTTAATGTAATGTTTATCACTGAGGGGTTCCGTGACTTGAATACTATATCAGGGTCACCAGTGGATTCACAGTCCATCAGCAGCTCACTGCTAAAAGAATATGAATCATCTGTCAACCCTGATTTGCATGATGGTCTTTGCCTCGTGGGGACATCTTTGCAAAGATTGTCTCACAGAATGTCTGTCCAAAAAGGGATTATGGTTCACACCACAGAAATAGATTTGTACAAATATATAAATTCCAACAGTTAAAAATTGACTTGCTGTAGTTATATCAATCTGTACCTGAGAAATGTGTCACATCTTCCTTGCGCTCTGGATAATTGGGATGTGGGTGTGGGTGACAATGACTGCTTAACTGTGCTCACTTTGTGGGAAGTTGTTCAACCCTGTGCTGATTGAGGATGGCAATTCAGGGAACTGACCCCACACAGGCCAGTTCAGTGTGTTCAGCTCCTTCACCATGGATGGAAATTTCCATGTTGATCACCTGTATCAAGGGGCAGCGGTTTATTTGAGGTCACATGTAGGTGCTGAGTAACCCCAGAATGACTTGTGACAATTTGAGGATGGAAAGTATGTTGTGGTGGGACTGAGGTAGCATTGAAGGGAATTGTTGTTGCCAGCACGCACTCGGACGTTTAAAAATGTTTGCAGTAACGACAACACTAAGCTGAACATTCCCACAATACATTGTAAATATCAGGGCTGCTGCATCAACACTGATGGCTGGGACATAGCTGGCTCAGTGTGTTTTACATCAGGGAAGTAACATAGTGGATCACACTCTCTTCAAGTCCAAGATAATTCAGTTGAGGAAAATGCACTTATTGGAATGTTGGGTTTGGCAAGTCATCAAACAAATTTCATTTGGTAGCCAATAAGACTTTCAGAGAGCATGTGTTATTGCCATAAGACCCAGAGGTTAGTACAATACAGAAGACAGAGGGTTGTGGGACACTAGCATTCTGTAGTGGGCTCTGTTGGAGTCTTTTATTCTTCTCTGAAGTTCAGTCTTTACTTCTCCAGAGGCTCCTACTCACTGATGTCAAGTGATGCCTGAAAGCTGATCCATTGCTGTACATGATGGATACATTTAACCCTTGATTTACTGGATACTGGACTGAGGCTGTATGAGTTCCTAATGTGAAATGTTAATGGTCACAGTGAACATTTCCAAGCTAACTCTATGGTGTACTTCCTCAAATGAGATAAAACGACCTTTTGTCTGGAGCTAACAGGCACTCTGCATGATCCAGTGATTGACTAGAATATTGTATAATGTTGATCCAGATCTCCAGGAATCACTCTGAGTGAAGGTATTGTACTGATCATGGAATTGTGCTGAATGAGGATCATGCTGCGACCTCATGTCGCTGGGAGGATGTGTCATTGTAGATTTGTACTGAGTGTGGGTAACTGCTGAAAGAAGAACTTGCTTTTCTCAGTTACCTGTAAATGCAGCATTGTATTAAGTTCAGAGCACTAACAATGCTTCAATCATAAATATTAATGGGAATATCTTTCACTGTAGAACATGTGGGTCAATAGCCTGAAGGGAACATCTGATTCTAATGGCAAAATGCGATTCAGTGAGCATCTTTCAATTTGAATTTTACTGACTGTGGGTTCCGAGCCAAAGGTGAATAACTAACCAACTAACCTCAGCGTCCAAGTTTGTAAAAGCGTTAGCCCCGACTGGGATTGAAAACTCAGGAGGGAGGAAGGATTCAGGCAAGTAGAAGACTTTTATTCAAGCAGAATCCGGTTAATGCAGGAAGAGGGCCAAAGGATCTTTCCTGAATCCGGCCTTGATGTACAAACATGATTATCTGTTTCATCTTTGGCTCAGATCGGAAGACGATCAATGACACAAGCTGATTTCTGCTGGGAAACACAGCATTTTTGTACAGTTTACGTTACAATAATCTAATATGACATGGTCACTATGTCCTTCCTTCTTACTCCGCATACCCAATCTCAAGAAAAGCCTAATTAATAACAGGCATCCCTGTAAACTGCCCCAGATTCCCAAGATCTTTTGGTATTTACCAGACACTATAATTTCTGGGCCTTGGGATCTTCCTCAGCTTCCTATTCATTTACATTCCAAACTTGCTGGCTATATTTCTTTGGATCTGTCTCAGATTGGATTATCTCTAAGGGCAGCTTAAATTCTTGTGCTCCTCTTATATTTCCCACTATTTTAATTATATTTTTAAGAATACAAAAGACTGTTAGATTTGAATACTCGCTATAAGAGTTGTAATATTGATTTCTGTTATAAAGTTAGTCATTAAGTGTAAAGTTATACAGCCACTTCTACTGTTAGCACTTTGTGATTAATGGGCTGTGAACAATCTATTTTGTTCAGGGCATAAGGGAGGACATTTCTTGAGGCTGCTTAACTTTCACATCTATGTTTAAATGTTATTTCTCATGCTTGTATTTCCTTTGGTCATATGTGTGTCTAACTATGCTTTATGTTGAAAATTACATCTATGATTATCTGAAGAGCCTTTAATGAGAACCTATTGCTTAATATTGCAAGTAATTTTAGAGAAGCAACTATTTACTATGAACTAACTTTAGCTGTTGTCAGCGCAACTGCTTAGGGAGTTAACTTGGCTGGTCCATGGATTGGGTCTTACTGGGGCAATCATCCTTTCATTAATGGGACTGGAATCCATTTTGTGTAAGCGGGCATGGGTCATTTTGGAATAAGCAGGTATGGACCATCCCTACAAAGTGTCACTGGGAGTATCTCTCAAAGTAAAATTACATTGAGTTTGATTACTAACTGAAGTGGAACATCTTACTCGAGTAGTCTTGTGCAAGGAGGAGTATCTTTAAATATAGAATTTACTGTTTGTGGGGAACTGAATGAAATGGAATACATTACTGCAATGGGAAATAGGACCATGGCGACATGAACCATGCAGTGCTTCGTTTATATTACATTCCTCTGTTCTGTTCCTCTAATGGAGCTGCCTTTTTAATTCATTTGGGGAGTTGGTGGTTCTGGCTGGCCAGCAATTATTGCCCATCCCTAAGTTGCCTTTGAGAAGGTAGTGAGGGATTCCAGTCAATGGAGTTTGTAATTATAAAATGGATAGCAAATGGGAAAATCTTCAGAGTTGGTTGCATATGTTTAGTGGTAAGTTTACAAAGTGAAATGTCCCAATGGAGATAAATAGATGTGATATTTTTCAGAAGGAAAATTGCAGAGCAGCAATGTTAGTTTAGTTAAATGCCCGATATACATATTATATTGACTCAAATAATATTTTTGGTACGATTAATCTTCCAGCAGGAATTAGGAAAATTTGTGGGACATGGCTACGCTCATCTGATTTGATTTAGATTAACAATTTTTGAATCTGTAATTCATAATCTTTCCAAGTTAATTTTCCAGAGATCTCTGCTCCTCCTTGGAAGGAAGAGGTTTTGCATCAATCAGTTTTAGGGCAATATATAAACTTTTAACAAATACTAATAATAGTAGGAATAAAAATGTTTGTTTTGACAAAAAAAACTAACTTTCATACCTGCAATATTATCACCATGATTTATAATTGAATTGGACAACTTTGTTTTGAATTAACAGTACAGAATACAGAATGTTTAACATACCATACAAGCCTCTCCCATTACTGGTTGTTCTAACTCTATATGAGTATTCCAAACTCATGAACGCGAGTTGCAGTCTCTCTGATCAGTTGGATAACTGAGTACATCTGTGTACTCTTTGTCACTAACACAGCTATCCAATCTAATTTCCAGAGTTGTGTGCATCTCCCTTCTTTTAGTGTGGTAATGACAAACATTCAGATTCAGTTGGGAGCCCAGACTCACTCATTGCTACTTTTTTGTACCATAGCCTCTGACCTTCCAATACACTCAACATGTTCAGTCTGTAGTGCACCAAACTCAGGATTGTTTGACTTACATTTACAGAAGAATTGATTGTCTGTTCCTCAGCCAGTTCCATCTATTTATACAGCTAAAGTCTACTTCCTGAAAAGAAATGTTCAGCTCTTAAACATAAATTATGAACACATATTCACAAAAAGGAGTGAAAATCTGGAGTCAATGAGATCACAGTTCTCTTTGCTATCATCCTGATGACAGGTAAAGATGGTTATGGCTGTTGGAGGTCAATCGTCTCAATCATCAGACATCTCAGCAGAAATTCTTCAAGGTCGTAACTTAGGCCCCAAAATCTGCATCTGCCTCAACAATGGTCTTCCCACCAAATTAGAGATGTTTTCTCATGATTGCACAATGTTCATCGCCATTTACTCCTTAGACAATGAAGAGGTCTGTGCATATATTAGATTTAAAATCTGATTGAAGATTTGTAGCTCGGGTATCCGTTGTTGTGGTTCTGCTCACCGAGCTGGAAGTTTTTGCTGCAAACGTTTCGTTCCCTGGCTAGGGAACATCATCAGTGCTGTTGGAGCCTCGTGTGAAGCGCTGCTTTGATGTTTCTTCCGGTATTTATATTGGTTTGTTCTTGCCGCTTCCGGGTGTCAGTTTCAGCTGCAGTGATTTGTATGTGGGGACCAGGTCGATGTGTCTGTTGATGGATGTTCTTGCCGTTTCCGGGTGTCAATTTCTTGCCGTTCCCGGGAAACACCTAGTCAGCGGATCCAAACACTCCATACAATCAACACAGGAATTCTTGGACGTCATCAGGAATACACACATAGACAAAGAAGAAACCATGGTATCATTCGACGTGACGGCACTGTTCACTTCAATTGACAAAACCCTAGCCAGAGAAACAATAGCCAACCTACTGGACATACATAACAGAACACAGGAGGCCGAACCTATCAACAAGGACGGCATACTTAAACTACTGGACCTGTGCCTCACCACACACTTTACATTCAACAATCAGATATACGAACAAATCAACGGAACACCCATGGGATCACCAATCTCGGGACTCATAGCAGAGGCAGTTATGCAAAGGTTAGAACATACAGCCATACCACAAATCCAACCCAAACTCTGGATCAGATATGTTGATGACACCTTTGTAATCATCAAAAACACAGATGTAGAAAAAACACACCGAATCATCAACGCCACACTCACAGGAATCCGATTCACACGAGAAGAGGAAAAGGATAGCCAACTCCCATTCCTAGACGTGTTAGTAGAGAGAACACCGAACGGAGAATTCACCACAAGGGTACACAGGAAACCAACACACACAGGCCAAGTCTTAAACTATGAAAGTAACCACCCCAACACACACAAACGAAGCTGCATCAGGACACTATTCAAAAGGGCTACAACACACTGCAGTACACCAGAACTGCGAAAAGAGGAAGAGGAACATCTATACAAGGTATTCGCCAAAAACGGATACCCACGCAACTTTATCACCAGATGCCTAAGAAATAGACCGAGGAACGAGGACATGCCAAAACCAAAAGGACTAGCCACTCTACCATACGTCAGGAGCAGCTCAGAACTGACAGCCAGACTACTGCGACCCTTAGGACTCATAACAGCACACAAGCCAACATCCACGCTCACACAACAACTCACTAGAACAAAGGATCCAATACCCAGCATGAGCCAAACTAACGTAGTTTACAAAATACCATGCAAGGACTGCACAAAACACTATATAGGACAAACAGGAAGACAGCTAACAATCCGCATCCAGGAACATCAGCTAGCCACAAAACGACACGACCAGCTATCTCTAGTAGCCATACACTCAGACAACCAGCAACATGAATTTGACTGGGAAAACACCACTATCATAGGACAAGCCAGACAGAGAACAGCCAGAGAATTCCTAGAAGCATGGCATTCATCCCCAAACTCCATCAACAGACACATTGACCTGGACACCATATACAAACCACTACAGCTGAAACTGACACCCGGAAATGGCAAGAACATCCATCAACAGACACATCGACCTGGTCCCCACATACAAATCACTGCAGCTGAAACTGACACCCGGAAGCGGCAAGAACAAACCAATATAAATACCGGAAGAAACATCAAAGCAGCGCTTCACACGAGGCTCCAACAGCACTGATGATGTTCCCTAGCCAGGGAACGAAACGTTTGCAGCAAAAACTTCCAGCTCGGCGAGCAGAACCACAACAATATATTAGATTAGATTCCCTACAGTGTGGAAACAGGCCCTTCGGGCCACACCAACCCTCAGAAGAATAACCTACCAAGACCTATTTCCCTCTGACTAATGCACCTAACACCATGAGCAATTTAGCATCAATTCACCTGATCTACATATCTTTGGAGGAAACCCATGCAGACACGGGGAGAATGTGCAAACTCCACACGGACAGTCTCCCAAGGCTGGGATTGAATCTGGGTCCCTGGTGTTGTGAGACAGCAGTGCTAACCACTGAGCCACTGTGCCACCAATAGAATACAATTCCTACAGTGTGGAAGCAGGCCACGGTAATATTGAGCTTGGGCTGATAATTGACAAGTAACATTCACACCCCACAAATGACAAGCAATGATCATTTTCAAAAAAATACCAATCTCCCATTGGCTTATGATGACAATACCATCACTGAATGCATGACTGGCACCAACCTGGGCTAACCGATAACAAGGAACTGACCTGCTCCAGCCATACAAGTGCTGTAGACACGGGAGTATGTCTGATTACTGCAGCAATGAGCTTCCTGCTTGCTCTCCAATCCATGTTCAATACCCAGAAAGCATAGCTCAGGAATGGAGTAGAATGTTTTTCATGTATCTGGCTGACAGCAACTCGAATGCAGGCATATAGGCAGCTACCAGTGGTTACCACTGCTGCCTCACAACACCAGGGACCCAGGTTCGATTCCAGCCTCAGGCGACTGTCTGTGTGGAGTTTTCACATTCTCCCTGTGTCTGCATGGGTTTGCTCCGGTTTCCTCCCACTGCCCATAGATGTGCAGGTTAGGTGAATTGCCCATGCTAAATTGTTGCATAGTGTTGAGGGATGTGCAGGCTATATACATTAGTCAGAGGTAAATGTAGAGTAGTAGGATAGGGGAATGGGTTCAGGTGTGTTAGCCTTCAGAGGGTCTTGTCGGGCCGAAGGGCCTATTTCCACACTACAGGGATTCTCTGATTCTGAGCATACCATTCACAAAGCTCTACATTGGACAGAACAAACAGCCGATACATTGGCGTGATCAGCATCACATTCTGTAGTCATTTCCTTCACCAATGGCACACATGACCAGCAATAAATACCTCCTACAAATGCAGAATAGTAACGCTTCAAGTCTCTTTCAATAGGAACTTGCAAGCCCATGGCCTCCTGAACCAAAAAGTAAAAGGGCAGCAGATGCAAAGAAACAACATCATGTGCAAGTTCCTTTTCAAGCCAGATTTCATTCTGACTTGGAAATATATCATTGTGTCACTGTTGTTGAGTAAAAATTCTACAACTCTTCTCTGGAAACACTGTAAACTTTTCTGGATACTATGCAATGCAGATGTTCTCAAAGGCAGATCTCCAACACCATCACAAAGATGGTTTGAGCTGGGCAATTAATCACTAAAAGCTCACATTCCATGAGTACATCTGAAAATAATCACCATTCCCACATCTGCAGGAGACAGATTATTTTGCCTCAGTTTTCTGTGCTGTGGAAATTCTATACATTGGTGTTTTCTATTCCAGAAACTATGCTGAATTGAGTAAGGGATCTTTTAAATTCAGAAATGGATCAGTTTGCAGAATTTCATATTTGTGACACTGGACTCAGTGTGGGGATATTTAGTCCCAGGGAATGGTCTAAAATAGAAGCAGTTGTCTGTGCATGAGGAGCACCATTTCCTTTTATTAATAGAAGGGATCTGGGTGTTGCTGGGCAGGCCAACACTTACCACCTTTCCCTAATTGCCCAGAGGGCAGGTAAGAGTCAACCAGTTTGTTGTGGATCTGGAGTCACATGAAGGCCAGACCAGGTAAGGATGCCAGATTACCCTCCTGAACGGATATGAGTGAACGAGATGGTTTTTTTCCCAACAGCTGACAACCATTTCATCATCATCATTCGACATCAGAACTTCAGATTATTATTGAATTGAAATTGTATTGGCTTTTGAGAGAGCCAGAGGTGATGAAACATCTGAAAACAAACTTTCCAGCTCAGCAAATTTACATCCACATTTTAAAATTGATTTTTCTCCAAAAATGACAGCAAAAGAAGGTGCAGTCACAAGCAATGATCAAGAGTAAACAAAACCCCAAATACACTTCCTAAGGCACATACCTCCCCCAAAAAATAAAGAAAAAAATAACAAGCAACCTTGTATAAATACATACAAAGCACACAATATAATAAATTAAACCAGTTAGAGAACTGCATTAACAAAAGAAACAGGGAAAAATGAGAACAGAAGATTCCTTAGTCTGGAACAATTAAAAAGAAAAGGGTTACAAATGTTTGTCAATTTGCTAGAGGAGCCAGATAAGGATAATCTAATCTTTTCTAATTTAAGAGTGTCTATCAGTGGGCGGAGTTCAAGATTTCAATCTGCTGGCCAATAGTGTAGTGAATGCTATTATGTCTTTTTCAAAGGAAGAAAGATTAGATAAAGAGTGTGACACTCCAAACAAAGTGGTTAAAGCATTAAGAGTAAGATTTTCAATATCTACCTGTGAAGATCTGGATCTCAGACGGGACCCCTCGACTTTGAGATCAGTCAAAAGAATCCATAGAATGCAGTGTGTAAAACAAAGTTATCAGTTTAATAAAGTAAAGCAACCTGACACAATTCTGTCCAGCAACACAGAGGTTAAAGCTTCTGTGGCGAAATTGCACAATTACAATTGAACAATAAACATTTTTATATGCTTTTTTAAGAGACAGTACGGCCTTAATTACAAGAAGACACCAATCAACTATAATTTGGTGACATGATTGACAGCAGGCTAATCCAATGGTACTTCCTGGGAAATGGTTCTTGTTTTACCTAGATCACCATCTTATGCTAGCAGTTCAAGATTAGTTTGAATGTGTCAGTGTTCATTTTATGAAAATTCCATTGTTTGCCCTATCTCCTATTTCAGCTAATTCAGCAAAGCAGCAGTACAGATTCACAAAGTCAAATCATAACTTGCAGCCATTTTGTTGTTTTATTTTAACTTGAAATGCCATTTTGTTGTTAATAAAACACTTACATATAGTTGTTGCTTCTGACAACAGCTAGGATCCAAAATTTGAATTCTCTCCTGAGGTAAGATGCCAAAAATATCAGTTCAATATCTACTTAAAGAAGGGCAAAGCCAAAACATGTGCATAGAATTGACTTGGGTTTGTTGACATCAAACACAGGAGGGAGAGACCTCCTCAAATATTTACAAGTCGAGCTTTGGTGTTGTGGGCACGGTATAGAATCTTGCATTGAATAAAACAATGTCTTGTACAGATAGACGATCGGTGCACTCTTGTAAAATTCCATCCCATGCATTACCTGGAATGACCTTTTCCAGAACTGCCTTTGAGATAGCTTTAATAAAGAATCTGACCATACTTAATGGATGTTTGAATAAATAGCTGAAATAGCCCTCTTTAATGAAGAAAGCAATTCTCAAAAGATGTCAAAATCAGAATCATTAGGAAAGGTAGGCAAAACATAAAATAAACTATGAACAAAACTGCAAACTTAGAGATATTTAAGAAGTGACTTTTAGGAAATAAACGCTTATTAACTAATTGTTGAAAAGATGCAAAAATATCATCAACATATAAAATTTCCACAATTTTTAATTCTTAGCTTAGCCCAACCAGTAAAGGCACTATCCACCAAAGATGGGGAAAAATATGATATGCTGCCAATGGTGGCTTAGTATTTTAGGCCTTTGTAACAATTGTTTCCATAATCTTGATGTATTTTTATCCCAAATAAATTCAAGAATGACACGATCTACTTTATGTGAAAAGGAAAGATGGAGATAAATTGTTATGCATTAAAATAGATAAGAAAGTCGTGGAAAAATATTCATTTTAATGGAATTAATTCTAGCAGCAACAGACAAATTAAGGAGAGACCGTCATTTGAAATCTCATTAAAGTTTACCAGTAATGATTCAACATATTTCCTGTGCAGTTTACCACGTGTACAACAAGACAAACAAAGGCAAAGCTGGCAATTTTAAATGGTAAATTATCTCGTGGATATTCCCTGGCAGGCTTATTGAGAGCAAATATCTCACTTTTGCAAAGGTTCAATTTATACTCAGAAATCTAACTGAAAGATTGTAAAATTAAAAGTGTGGTGAGAATGGAGAGAGATAAGTTAGAAACAAATAGCAAAAGATCATCTGCATCAAGGCCAATCTCAAATCCACACCATTCCCAATAATGCCAGAGAAATTGGATTGAGTCTGTAGAGCAATAGACAGACTCCAATGGCAAACAACAGGGGACTCACAGGACAACCTTGTAGAGTGGAACGATAAAGGTAGAATAAGTCAGAATTCATATCATTTGTCCTAACAGAGGCCAGCAGTGATGCATAGAGTAGTTTGATCCAAGAAATGCATTTTCCCCAAAGCCATATTTCTCCAAAGTAAAAAGAAGATAGATAGAACAGATAGAACAGAACGGGCCCTAGAGGAATATTGGGAGAGTAGAACCAGTCTTAAATGAGGAATCAAGTGGATGAAAAGGGCTTTAACATGCAGATTTAAGGAGAATGCCAAAGTCTTTTATTCTTAAATAATAGGCAAGTGGGGAACTAGAGAAAGGATTGGTCCACTAAAGGATAAGGAAGGAAGGCTGTGTGTCGAACCTGAGGAAATGGGTGAGATTCTGAATGATTACTTTGCGTCAGTGTTCACTGAGGGGAGGGACACAATAAATGTTGAGATCAGAGATAGAAGTTTTATTACTCTGGATCGCGTTGGCATAAGTAGGGAAAATGTGTTAGGTAGGCTAGAGGTTACTAAGTGGACAAATCCCCAGGACCAGATGGGATCTATCCCAGGTTGCTGAGGGAGGCGAGAGAGGAAAAAGCTGGGGCCCTGACAGATATCATTGTAGCAGCATTAAAAACAGGTGAGGTGCCCGAGGAATGAAAGGGTGCTCATGTACAGGAAGGGTAGTAGGGATATTCCGGATAACTACAGACCAGTGAGCCTGATGTCATTGGTGTGAGAGTTGCTGGAGAAGGTACTGAGGGATAAAATCTATTTATATTTGGAAAAGAATTGGATTAACATGGTTTTGTGCAGGGGAGATTGTGCCTTACCAACTTAATAGAGTTTTTTTGAGGAAGTGACCCAAGTTAATAGATGAAGGAAGGGCTGCAGATGTCATACACGTGGACTTTAGTAAGGCGTTTGATAAGGTTCCCCATCGCAAACAAATAGAGAAAGTGAAGTCACACGGTGTGCAGGGTGTTCTAGCGAGGTGAATAAAGAATCGGTTGAGCAACAGGAGACAGAGAGTAGTAGTTGAAGGGAGTTTCTCAAAATGGAGTAAGGTGACCAGTGGTGTTCCACAGGGATCAGTGCTGGGGTCACTGTTGTTTTTAATATGCAAAAATGATCTTGGAGAGGGTATTGTTGGTATGATCAGCAAGTTTGCAGCCAACACAAAGATTGGAGGAGTAGCATAAAGCATAGGGACTGTCAAAGAATGCAGGAGGATATAGATAGACTGGAGAGTTGGGCGGAGAAGTGGCAGATGGAGTTCAATCCAGACAAAAGTGAGGCGATGCATTTTCAAAAGTCAAATTCTCGAGCGAATTATAATGGAAGAGCCTTGGGAAAAGTTGATGGGCAGAGAGATCTGGGCATTCAGGTCCATTGTACCCTGAATGTTGCTGCACAGGTGGGTAGAATGGTCAAGAAGGTATATGGTATGCTTGCCTTCATTGGATGGGGTATTGAGAATAAGAGCTGGCTGGTCTTGTTAAAATTGTACAAGACATTGTTTCGGCTGAATTTACTGTATACAGTTCTGGTCACCACATTACCAAAAGGATGGGGATGCTTTGGAGAGAGTGCAGAGAAGGTTTACGAGGATGTTGCCTGGAATGGAAGGTGCTAGCTTTTTAAAAATGTATCCACTGAGAAACAAAATTAACAAAATTTTCCCTCTAAGACTAAGTGTGTACTGAAATGCCAAGATGGGCATGTGTTAAGAAACATCTGAAAGCGAATGTTCAAATAGATAAATGTATGGTCTAATAAAATAATTGAATCAAATTTGTAACCAAAAATGGAGGTGTGCAGCCTGTCATCCACCAAGAAAAAAATGAATACATGTACAAATGAATACATATGGTGGACATGCAAAAGAAATTCCCCCTACCTCTTCTAGAGAGCAACAATAAATGTTCACCATGAAAATCTGTTACAATGTGTGAGTGGAAGTGTTTGGGGAAAAGTGAGTTTGAATTTTCAGACTTTCACATCCACCACAGAATGCCTGCCAACCCAATCACTCCTGAGATTATGGAGTTTGGACAGAGACTGAGCTCATACCCACTCCTAAGAAAGCAGAAGGAAGCTTGTGATTTTGTTTGATGACAAGGGAACTATTTGAATGAGTGTAATAGATTCTTACAGTTCTCAGCTTCACATCTGACAGGCACAGAACCCTATTAGAAACCTCATTCCCAACTCAGTCATTGGCCTGGTGCTTGTCAATAAATCAAACTCTCCCCTTCTCTTTAGATCAGGGCATCCTCTGCACTTAGCATTGGACCAAATCCTGATCGGAGCCACAACAGGAACAAAAAACAGATCATCAGAATCTGGGTAGATCATCAAATGTAGCCCCTTACAATATAGCCCCTTCAGCCCATGATGTTGCATCGATTTGTGAAACTAATATGAACCCGTCTAACCTACACTAATCTGTTATCATCCATATGTTTATCCAATGACCGTTTAAATGCCCTTAAAATTGGCGAGTCTATTACTGTTGGAGGTAGGGCATTCCATGTCATTACTACTCTCTGAGTAAAGAATCTACTTCTAACATCTGTTCTATAACTATCACCCCTCAATTTAAAGTGCCACTGATATTCCAGGTAAAACAAACCCAGCCTATTCAACCTCTCCTACTTGCTCAAATCCTCCAACCCTGGCAACATCCTTGTATATCTTTTCTGAATCCTTTCAAGTGTCACAAGATCTTTCCAAGAGGAAGGAGGCGAGAATTACACGCAATATTCCAAAAGTGAGCTAACCAATGCCCTGTATAGCCGCAACGTGACCTCCCAACTCTGACCAATAGAGGAAAGCATACCAAATACCTTCTTCACTATCCTATCTACCAGTGACTCCAATTTCAAGGAGCTATGAACCTGCACTCCAAAGTCTCTTTGTTGAGTAACACTCCCCAGGAACTTATCATTAATTGTATAAGATCTGCTCTGATTGGCTTTCTCTATTAAGTCACCTCCTAACTTTCTTCTCTCTCATGAAAACAGCATCATGTCCCTCAGTCTTTCCTCATAAGATCTTCCCTCCGTACCTGGCAACATTTTGGTAAAACATTCCTCTGCACCCTTTCCAATGCTTCCACATCCTTCCAATAATGCGGTGACCATAACCGTATGCCATGCTCCAGTTGTGGCCGCACCAGAGTTTTGAACAGCTGCAGCATGACGTCATGGTTTTGAAACTCAATTCCTCATCCAATAAAAGCTAACACATTGTACACCTTCTGAACAACCCTTCAACCTGGGTGGCAATACAAGGACATCACTATCAAGAATCTTACAATTAGCCCAGTTCTCTGTATTGCTGTTACTCCTTTCAAAGTGAATCACCCCACACTTTTCCACGTTAAACTCCATTTGGCCATTTGGATCAGAAATTGGCTAGCTGAAAGAAGTCAGAGGATAGTGGTTGATGGGGAATGTTCATCTTGGAGTGTTGTACCTCAAGGATCTGCAGTTTATCTTTGTCCCTCTGAAACCTGCAACATTCTTCAGCACTGTCCACAATCCCACTGACCTTAGTGTCATCTGCAAATTTACTAGCTCATCCTTCTATTTTCACTTTCCAGAATTGCTAACACCTACTCCTTATGAACCTCAATCCAATCTCATCTCACAGACTGTAACTCAGTATTCACTTTGACAACATTGTCTTTTTTCTATGTGAATATTGACAAAAGTTGCACCTCTCCTATCTATTCGGACTTTACACAAAACTTCATACTACTGTCCTAGACAGATCCTAATCTTACTTCAGTCATTCTTTTATTCCAGACATACTTAAAGAAAGCTTTAGTGTTTTCCTTGATCCTACCTGCCAAAGACTTCTCATGTCCCCCACTGTCTTAGTTCTTTCTTTTGAACCTTCCTGGCTAACTTGTAACACTCAAGCGCCCTAACTGAGCCTTCACGTCTCATCTTTATAGAAGCCTCCTTCTTCCTCTTGACAAGCGATTCAACTACTTGTGTAAATATTGGCTCCCTTGCTCGATCACTTCCTCCCTGCCTGACAGGTGCATACTTAACAAGGACATGCAGTAGCTGTTCCTTGAACAAGCACCACGTTTCAATTGTGCCTATTCCCTGCAGTTTCCTTCCCATCCTATGCATCCTAAATCTTGCCAAATCGCATCATAATTGCCTTTCCCCGAGCTATAATTCTTGCCCTGTATTATATACCTATCCCTTTCCATCACTAAAGAAAATATAACCGAATTGTGTTCTCGATCACCAGGGTGCTCACCAACCTAACACCTGGCCTGGTTTATTACCCAGTACGAAATCCAATGGGGCCTCACCCCTTGTTGACCTGTCTACTTACTGTGTCAGGAAACCATCCTGCACACATCGGACAAAAACTGACCCATCTAAGGTACTTGAACGTCAACGTTTCTGGTCAATATTTGGAAAGGTAAAGACCACATAACAACTACCCTGTCACTCACACTCCTATCGAGGATCATCTTTGCTATGCTTTCTTCTACATCGCTGGAACTATTCAGAAGCCGATGGAGAACTACCAATGTGGTAACCGCTCCTTTCCTGTTTCTAACTTCAGCCTATACTACATCAGTAGTTGGTCCTCATCAAATGTCCTTTCTGCCACCGTAGTACACTCCTTGACTAACAATGTCACACCTCCTCCCTCTTACCATTTTCCATGATCTTACTGAAATATCTAAATCCTGGAACCTGCAACTACCATTTCTGTCCCTGCTCAATCTCATTTTTCTAAAATGGCCACAACATCCAAATCCCAGGTACCAACCCATGCTGCAGGTTCATCCACATTAAAATCATAATATCCCTAATGTTTGGAACACATCCTTCAGCCCACACCTATGCCACTACCCTCTTAAGTCACATTTACCCCTGACTAATATACATCACTGAACACTATGGGCAATTTAGCCTGGCCAAGTCTCCTCTTTGGATCATGGGAGAAAACCAGAGCACCCAAAGGAAACCCACACAGACAAGGGACGAATGTGCAAACTTCACACAGACAGTCACTTGAGGCTGGAATCGAACCTGGGTCCTTGGTACTGTGAGGCAGAGTGTTAACAATTCAGCCACCGTGCATCCTGAATTATGTCAGATGCTCCTGATGTTGAAGTAGACACACTTCAAACCACCTTCCTGCCTGCCAGTCCACTCCTGCGACCTTGAAACATGGTTCATGACCTCATTACTCTCAACCTCCACTATACTGCAGTTACAATTCAGGTGCCCATCCCCCTGCTGAATTCCTTTAAACCCTCCTGAAGAGCATTGGCAAATTCCACCTCCACCCACCCCCACCCCAGCCAAACCTCAGGATATTGGTACCCCTCTGGTTCAGTTGTAGACTATCCTTTTTGAAGAGGTCCCACCTACCCCATAATGCGTCCCAATTATTCTAGTATCTGAATGCCTTCCTCCTGCCCCTTCCCTGCAGCCACATGTTCAACCGTTCCCTTTCCCCACACCTTGCTAGCACGTGCACGGGTAACAAACCAGAGATAAACACGTTTGTTCTAGCTCGAAGCTTCCACCACAGCTCCTTGAATGTCTGCCTTACATCCCCATCTTTTTTCCTCCCTATGTCATTAGTGCCTATGTGGACCATGACTTGGGGCTGCTCCCCCTCTCCTCAAGGATTCTGAAAACACGATTCGAGACATCACGGATCATGGCACCTGGGATGCAACCCGCCAACTGCAAGTCTCTCTCGTTCCCAATGAACCTCCTATCTGTCTCCCTAACTATGGAATCCCCAGTGAATAATGCTATACTCTTCTCCCCCCTTCCCTTCTAAGCAACAGGGACAGATTCTGTGCCAGAGACCTGTATCCCATGGCTTTCCCCTGGTAAGTTATTCCCCCCAACAGTATTCAAAACTGTATACTTGTTATTGAGGGGGACGGCCACAGGGGATCCCTGCATGTCTGCCTGTTACCTTTCCATCCCCTGACTGTAACCTCTACCTTTTTCCTATACCTGAGGTGTGACTACCTCCCTATAATCTCATCTTAATTCCCCTGTTTGCCTCCCAAATGATCCACAATTCATCCAGCTCCAGATCTGGTTTCCTAATGGGATTTCCAAGGAGGTGGAATTGGGTGCACTTCCCATAGATAGAGTGAGTGGGGTCCCTTACCTCCCACATTCTACAGGAGAATCATTCAACTGCCCTTACATCCATTCCCATTGTTTTGAATTCCCAAAGCGACTATTGCAAAAAGCTAGTAACCTGACCAATCCAACGCACAGAATTTTTTTTTTGGTTAGCGAAGGAGGATGGTTGGGAGACACTAACTGAGTAGTGTTTTGGGTATCACAATCACCTAAGTATATTACCTCAGTTACTCAGCAGTCGCGTGTCTGGTTCAGCTCAGTGTATGCTCTGCCTACTCACGAGGCAAGTGATTAAAGGATTAATTTACCTTCCCAGCAGACTCCTGGCCCTCACTCTCACCGCTCCCATTGCTGCTGCTGCAAACATGGAGGCTGCTAATCCCACGGGGTAGGTTTGATAGGATTTATTGGTAAGATTTCAAACAAGACGACCCCATGTGTCGAATACAAGTACAGCATATCAGAGTGTGCAGTGCTCCCTTCATGAGAATGTGAGAGTGTTAGGACTATTGTGATATTTACACTGTAAATCTCCACTTCCGTACGTGGCAAATATCTCGATGGTCAGGGATCAGGAGGGCAATCTGTCAGAATTTGAATCTCCTGAAAGAAATGGTGAGGAGGAGAGAATTTCCGGAAAGGATGATAGTTCATTGAAACCTTCCAACTAAAAATGGGGCACATATCCCTTACATTCCTTTAACATAACAAAAAAAGTCTATCTCAGAATTAAAGTTCAGAACTGATCCAGTATCCTCTGCCATTTTATGGGAAGACATTTCCAAACTTCTCCCTCCCTTTGTGTGTAGAAGTGCTTCCTAACGTCTCTCCTGACTGCTCTGGCCCTAATTTTTTCTCATTCCAAAATTCCCATCCAGTAGAAATTGTTAATTCTTTCTTGTCAATACCTTACAGTACGTCACTCGGATCATCCCTTGACCTTCAAAACTCTAGCAAAAACAAACCTCATTTGTATAACACGAACAGATATTGCTTAGCAGGACTGGCAGCATCTGTGGGAGGGACAGCAGTATTAATGCTTCGGAACCAGTGACCCTTCTTCTGAGCTACCTTGCATGATCTCTCCTCATACCTTCAAACTGTATGAAACCGAAACAGATGACAAAACATGGTGGTACAATGGTTAACACTCTGTCTCACAGCACCAGGGACCCAGGTTTGATTCCAGCCTCGAGCAATTGTCTGTGTGGAGTTTGCACATTCTCCCCATGTCTGCGTGGGCTTTCTCCGGGTGCTCCAGTTTCCTCCCCAATCCAAAGGTGTGCAGACTTAGGTGAAAGACTGAAGCGACTGGGCTTGTATACGCTTGAGTTTAGAAGACTGAGAGGGGATCCGATTGAGACATATAAGTTTATGAAAGGATTGGATACTCTGGCAGTAGGAAACATGTTTCCGCTGATGGATGAGTGCCGAACCAGAGGACACAGCTTAAAAATACGGGGTAGACCATTTGGGACAGAGATGAGGAGAAACTTCTTCACCCAGAGAGTGGTGGCTGTGTGGAATGCTCTGCCCCAGAGGGCAGTGGAGGCCCAGTCTCTGGATTCATTTAAGAAAGAGTTGGATAGCACTCTCAAAGATAGTGGAATCAAGGGTTATGGAGATAAGTCAGGAAGAGGATACTAATTAGGAATGCTCAGTCATGATCATATTGAATGGCGGTGCAGGCTCGAAGGGCTGAATGGCTTACTCCTGCACCTATTGTCTATTGTCTATTGTCTAATTGGCCGTGCTAAATTGCCCATAGTGTTAGGTGCATTAGTCAGAGGGAAAATGGGTCTGGGTGGGTTAGTCTTCGGAGGGTCGGTGTGGACTGGTTGGGCCGAAGGGACTGTTTCCACACTGTAGGGAATCTAATCTGTCAACATTGAGTTCAGAAATTGCTGCAGCAGCATTTTCTGTCAGTGAAAAATTGTACCGAGAATGTTGCTCAGTGAATTACTGTCACTGTTCTAGTATCTGAATAAGCCTGACCATTCAGTGAGCGGGAAATGTTACGGTTCAAAAGGTAAAACCAGAGAGCAGATCAGCAGTAGATTTAAACAAGTTCAATTGTCATAATGTCATACCAGAGATGTCAATAAAAGCAAGGGTAGTGTAGAACACCTTCTCCACGTGTTGAGTTGGCCGATGAATTTTCCTGGGTGAAGTGATCTGTCCCTGCAAGCTGCTGACATACTCCTTGTTTGAAACTCTGATCTGATGCATTCCCAGAGATGCTGCCTTTTTCTGTGTGGCAGCTCATTGGGGAGATTGAGATTACAGCATTACTCAACTTTGTTCCTGTTTTTCAAATTTCTGTACATGAACAAATTAATTACAATAATAGGTTTAATCTCAATTATGAAGGGCCTACGCAGCTCAATACATCATAGCGAAATAACAAAAACAGAACCTGGAATCTGCCAGCAATAACGTTGTCCACAAAACACCATGAACCCCCAGAGATCATAAGTTATTTCAATCAATGTTGCATCGAGATAGCTTATTCCCAGTGTGAAAATATGTCTTAGAGTTGTCCTTCTGTACTCTTCGATCAGAGTTGCCCTCTTTAAACATAAACATTTCACTCACTGATTGAAATTTGAATGTTCTCACACACTAAAGGTGTGCATTGCTGCCAAGGTCAGCATTTATTCCTCATCCCAAATTTACTAGGAGCTGGAATCACAGTGAGGACCAAGTGAGGAGAACATCCTGCTTTTCCTGAGGAAAGTAGGCTCAGTGAACAAGGTGAGCTTCCAACAATGGAAACATCACTGACCTCACTCTAATTGTCACTGTCCACCCAGGTATATCACTGACTTCACTGTTAATGTCACTGACCAACCCAATCCATAACTTTAATTGTCACACTCAATCTTGGTACATCACTGTTCTTAAATTTATTTTTATTCTCCATGAAGGAACGTCAGTAACTTCTCTCTTATTTTCACTGGCCATTATCTCGGAAGTGTGACTTGAAAAATGTTCTGGAACATACATATTAACTAATCGTTACCTGCAACCCATTCTAAAAGATGAAAGACTTAACAGAAATCACGGTTTGTTCAATATATCGTATCAGCTGCATGACACTATGATTTTTTGTTGTAAGTTCTGTGTCTTATGATCCTGCCCGACTAGTTATCTAATGAAGGAGCAGCGCTCAGAAAGCTTGTACTTCCAAATAAATCTGTTGGACTCTAACCTGGTGTTGTGTGATTTCTAACTTTGTTCACCCCATTCCAACACCAGCACTTCCACATCACGGCTACCATCGACACCACTAACTGCCCATTTACTCACATTGACACTGTCTAGCCAGATAGATCACTGACCTGGCTCTTATTGTCACTGTCCATCCAGATGCACTTCTAACCTCAATCGTATTGTCTCTATCCAACTAAATCCAATACTGTCTCACTCTTATTGACACTCTCCATCCAGCTGCATCACTGACCTCACTCCTTTTGTTACTGTCCAGCCAGATTCATCTCTAACCTATCAGATACATCACTGACCTCACCTTTATTGTCACTCCCTATCCAGATACATCACTGGCCTCACTCTGATCATCGCAGTTACAGTGGCTAACACGGAAGGCAAATGGAATTTTGACATTTATTATGAAAGGAATAGAGTATAAAAGCTGGGAAAACTTACTGCAAGTGTAGAAGGCATTAGTGTGACATCAGCTGGATATTACAAATGATTTTGGTCCCCTCACTTGTGAAGAGGTTTAATTACATTGGAGGCAGTTCAGAGGAAGTCCATGAGATAATTCAGAGAAGAATGTGTTTCAAGTTCCTCCTTTAAAACAAGTTCAACAATTCCGACCAGAATGTCCTGAATGAATTTGCCCCAAGTGTCACACAATACTGGAACGCTCAAATCAGGATGAACACAAGCCTTTGCAGTACCCTTTAATTATCGACATATTATCTCTATTCTTATTTGACCTCTTGAGAGGCAAGATCTATACAATTAAAAGCAGAGCCTTGGGTAATGTTGTAGAACAGAGAGACTTAGGGGTTCAGGTACATTGTTCTTTGAAGTTTGTATCACATGTAGATAGGATGGTTAAGAAGGCATTTAGCATGCTCCCCTTCACCGCTCAGATCTTTGAGTATACTAGTTGGGAAGTTATGTTGAGATTGTAGAGGATGTTAGTGAGGCATCTTCTGGAATACTGCGTCCAGTTCTGGTCACCCTGTTATAGGAAGGATATTATTAAGCTGGAGAAAGTTCAAAGGTGTTTTCCCAGCAAGCTGGTGGGAAGGGAGTGTTTAAATTATAATGAGAGTTGGATAGGCTGGGACTTTCCTCACTGGAGTGTAGGAGGTTGTACTGACCATCAAATAATGAGGGGTATAGACAAGGTGAATGACAGGTATCCTTTCCCTAGGGTGGGGGATTTCAAGACGAGAGGATATATTTTTAAGGTGAGAGGAGAAAGATGCAAAAAATAACTGAAGGGTACTTTTTTTTACACAGAGTGATTCGTGTACGGAATGAACTGCCAGAGGTAGTGGTGGACATGGGTACTGTTACGATGTTTAAAAGACGTTGAAGGTAGGGATATGGGCCAAATGCAGACAGGTGGGACTAGTTTTACCGAGGATTATGGTCGGTATGGAATGGTTGGAATGAACATTCTGTTTCTGTGCTGGGTGGCTTTATGACTCTATAAAAGCTGGGACTGGAGGTGGTGACAGAGATAGGGAGGGGTGCAGGTGCTCGAACAAGCTTTAGAGATAAGGAGGGATGCAGATGTTGGAGGAGAGCAGAGAGATAGAGAGGATTGAAGATGCTGGCAGATGTTACAGACACCAACATTGTAAATGCTGGAGGAGTTTACAGTGAGAGGTTTGAGTGCAGGAACAATAAGGTTCGAGAGATATGGCGCAGTGTATGGGCAGAATGTAGTGACAATTGTCGGGTGGGTTATTGGGTCTGGAGGGGTTACAGAGATAAAGAGGTATATAAGGGCTGGAGAAATTTTCAGAGATAGGGATTGGAGCTGTGGGAAGTTACAGAGGTAGGGAGGGTGTATATGCTCAAAGCTTACAGAGATAGGTATCGTGTAGGAACTGGGGGATTTTACAGGGGTAGGTGCATTGGGATTGGAGAGGTTACAGAGATCGGAAGGGATGTTGACTGATTCTAATTCTCAGCTCCCTCACTGAGCATCTCCTAGCTCTTGGTGATCACCAGTGAGTGGTCAGTCGTGGCAAGTGTTCACTGGGTATTATCAAGGGAAGGCAGAAATATTTGTGGCAATCCCATCACTGCCCATCACCTGTACACCCCATTGTCAACGTCTGGAACATCTTTGTGCATTCTGGAATTTGAGGATATTACAACCTGTGTGAAGTGTGGGGTTTAGTAATTCCCTGTTAGACTGGGGTAGGGTCCCTTGAAATGGACAGGTCAAAGTGTGACCTCACAGAACAAATGTGACCTCACCGAGTTCATTACAGAGAGAGATCAGACATAACAATCAGGTGGCTTCATCTGAGGCACAAGGCTGCAGGAGGAAACACAGGGAAGCTGATGTCACTGCACTGACTCTGTCTCGGGCTGATCTGTCTGGGAGTGAATGTGATCAGAGGGAAGATCAAAACAGCTTCACTTTACAAAGAAAAGACAATGTGATGAGAAGACTATCAGCGAGGGGATCAGACAGTAAATGGTGAGGTTTGAAAGATTAGTCTCAAACTCTTCCCTGTGCATTAACTGAGAGTTAGGTGGAATAGGGAAAGAAGGTTCCAGAGGTTTATTCTGCTGACATTTAGAACTTATTTAAACTGGTAAGATATCCAGATCTCATTCTTAACAGGGGTCAAAAATATTAATCCCAGATGTCATCCTTTTCCTCTGACCTAGCCAGTCCCTACCATTGAAGACCATCACGGGCTATAATAATTGTACTGTAGAGAACTGACATGCTATCAATTTGAGAAGAGCATCTTAAAGCCCATAGACAATGCATTTGAGAGGGAGGAAGATAGGAGCAGAAATTAAGGTGGAGAGGGATTGATATGGTGGAACTGGATGTGAGAAATGAAGATGGATGAGTAATCTGATGGCAAGGTCTAGAGAGGAGGGCATTGTGAATGGCACAGAGATGATGGCTTGCTCCACATCATCATTGTCATTAATTTCACCAACTTTACCAGAGGCGCCAGTCTCAAGAGCTTTCGGACAGGCTAACCATCCTCAGCATGTGGTCATTGGTCCCAATGCTCCTCATTAGCTTTAAACAATGCTTTATCTCAATCTGGAGATCTGTCATTTACTTGGATGGAATTGCCCATGGAGTTGCAAATCTGTACCAACTCCTGCAACTCTTCCTGCAGATGCAGGTCACAGGCACAAACATTTCAATAGCGAATAACCTCTTTCCAGTTCCAGGTAAGCTTCTCTCCCTTTGTTCAAATGGATTTATTTCCTGGGATTGCCTGAATGGGGTATTGTCCATGATGAATGAGAATGTGTATTTGTGGAATTGAGTCAGATACTGTGTTTCGTTTTGTTTCATGATGGTCACTCTCTGCTGGAACCAACACACACCCCGCTGCCATTGGACTGGTTTCTGTCATGTTCTGTGTGGGCCCTGACCTTCCAGTGGTGAACCTGAAGACTGGGCACCTGCACTGACCCTCCGACAACCATTCATTTTTGTCAGTCAAATGCTGACACCTTGTATTCAATGTTTCCTGCTCTGCTTTCCTCTCAGGTAAATCTAAGATTCTTATTCATCATGGAATGTTTCTGCGTTCTCTCAGTTAAATGATACACTTGCAAGCTTTTTTTTTGCCCTGAAAACAAGATTATTTTCCATCTTTTGTGTTCTCTTTTACTATTCCACAACTCAGGCCCAAGTTCATTGATTTGCCCCATGAGTAGATTAAATTAAACTTTTGCTGATTCAGCTTTGATTCTCTGGGTCCAAATCATGAGGAAACAAATTGCTGGATGATTCTTTTTGTCATCTTGCTTTCACTGTCCCAGACCCAGTTCAGTTTGTGTTTAATCTATGATTAGTTTCCACATTGAGATTTCTCCCTCTCTCTCTCAGTCATTGAGCCAAACAGCATGGAAATAGGCCTTTTGAGCAAATGTGTATGCACTGACCCTGTTTCCTGAAATGAACTAAGCCCCATTTGCCTGTGTCTTGCCCATATCTCTCTGACCCCTTCCTTTCCATGTACCTGTCCAAGTGTCCTGTCAATTGTGTAATTGTACTAGCAACTACCACTTCCTCCAGCAGCTCATTGTGTACATGCACTACCCTTTGTATAGGCATCAAAGGGTACAGGTGTCAAAGTTGCCCCTCAGGTCCCTTTGAAATCTTTCCCATCACCTTAAACCAATGCCATCTAGTTTTGGACACCTATACCCTGGGGACCTTAGTTCTTCACCTTATGTATGCTCCTTCTGATTTTATAAACCTCTTTAAAGTGACACTTCAACCTCCTTCTCTGCAGGGAAATAATGTCCCAACCAATCTAGCCTGTCCCTTTAACTGAAATCCTCCAGTCCCATCAACATCCTGATAAATATTTTCTGCACCCTTTCCAATTTAATCACATCCTTTTCATCTCACGGTGACCAATATTATACACAGTACTCCAAATGTGGCTTCCCAATGTGTTGTACAGCTGTAATATAACATCCTGTCACCTATTCTCAATACTCTGACCAATGAAGGCAATCACCCTGTCTACCCTTGATACTACTTTCAAGGGGCTATCTGGGTTTCTCTGTCTGAAAACACTCCCATGGGTATGAGTATAAGTCCTGCCCAGGTTTGTCTGACCAAAATGCAACACCTCACCCTTGTCCCAATCAAACTCTGTGTGCCATTCCTCTGCCCATTGGCCCAGTTGTTCGAAATCCCTTTCTAATTTTAGAAAATCTTCTTCAGTGTGTACTAGACACTGTCATCTGTATACTAACCATCCCTCCTCTATGTCCTCATCCAAATCGTTCATGTAAATGATGAACAATAATGGACCCTTGTGACACACCACTCGTCACAGAGCTCCAATCTGAACAACAACTGTCTATCACCACCCTCTGTCTCTTACTGTCAATCCCGCTTTGTATCCAATTGGCTAGCTGTCCCTGGATCCCATGTGATCTAACCTGATTAACCATCGACCATGTGGACCCTTGTTGAATGCTTGCTCAGGTCCATGTTGGCAATGTCTACCCCACTGCCTTCATCTTTCTTCTTGTTCAACTCTTCCAAAAAAACTGAACCAAGTTGGTGAGACATGATTTTCTGGAACCTATCTGTCAGGTGTTCTGGGTAATAATGCAAATTCATTCTGCTGTCTCTCTCTCTCTCTGTCTTTCTCTTTGTTTCTCACACTGCTTGCTCCAAGTTCCACCTCAACAGTGTTCAGGCTCAACTCTGAATATTAACTTTCAGTCTCAGTTTTAGCTTTTCCCTGAAGTTCTTGCTGCTTTAGGCTCCAAACCAAGCACAGTAGATGTAAACTTCCAAACTATGAAGACTACTATCATCTAAGATAACAGGTTCCTCAGTTAGTTAGGAACCAATCAACTGATCAAGTAAACCTGAATTGAAATTATGTTGCATCACTAACAATGTCATTGTTCAAAAAATGTAGAAAATTCTCCTTTGTAATTCTAGGAAAGGTATTCAGCTATTATTTCACATTCCTTCCGAAATAGTCAACCAGCTTCGTATATCCCAAAGAGATATAGCAAAGGTGAAGGTTATTAAGCCAGCTGCAGTGCTGTCCTTGTTGTAACATAAGGGATTGACAGCCCAAGTACAGAGACCAAGCTTCCAATGACTAGTAATGTCAAAGCCATCTTGATTCTTCGAGTGCTGTCTTGTGTGCAAGAATTATTGGCCACAAGACACTGGACTATTTCTAGTGCCTTTCTTTCAATAGTGAGAGTGGTTACATTAATCTGAGAAAACAGACAAGGTCCTTGGTTAAATTGCTGAGACAATGCAACAGCTCCTTTGTAGTGACCCACCAATAGTGCAACATTTTCTCATTGACGAGCATTCCAACTTTTCACACAATTTCAGAGCAGAGGATCTGCTTTGATTCTCATCAAAATACCGTCAATGTAGTGCTGCCTCACCTCTGTATCCCCACCCCACTAGTGAAGTAGACACCAAGAACTCACCAATTATAGTACTGCTCTCTCTCTCAGGACTGACCTCCTCATAATACACCATTCCCTCAACAATAAGTTCCACGCAGTGAGCTCTGTTTCTTGTCGACCTTTCAATTGCATCACACTATCAGTACTGTCCTCAATCACAGCTTGGATTATACAATGTACAGAGTCACAAAGGTGGACGTCCTGCACAGATTCACAAAGTTATATATCGTGCTGATTAACGGATAGTGTTGTATTAAAATGTCTCAAGTTTTGTCGAGGATTGAGAACCAAACATTATTTAATTGATATTTTAAGATCATCAAAGTGGTTCGGATGTGGTGTAGATAGTGAACATCAATCTGGAGTAAGTGTTCAGAAACTAATTGTGGTGATGAGAGTGAAATGTGAGAGCTTTCTTCTGTGTTCTTTGTAACAGGTTTAAGCAGACAAGCATACTGTATACCTATCAATGTATCCAGCAATGATCACGTAACTGTACCACGGAAACAAGAAAATTTGAACAGACATACATGCTACAACTCAGCAAATGTTTTGAAAATCACTTTTAATATTATTCAGGGGAGGGAAATCATACATTTTTATTAGATTCTTGACCATTGTTTCCACATGGTGGATCCAGGACAGATTGTTGGTTACCATCACTGTTAGGAATTTGATGCTTTTGAATCTCTCTGCCTCAGCTCCATTGATGTAGATAGGGGCATGCCCTCCACCTTGTTTCCTGAAGTCAATGATCAGTTCTTCTGTTCTGCTGATATTGAGAGAGAGAGATTATTGACATAGTACCAAGCAAACTATCTCCTTCCTGTATTCTGACTCAGCATTATTTGAATTGTCACCTACAATGGCAGTGTAATCAGCAAATGTGTTGGCGTTCATCAAAATTTGGCCACACAGTTGTGAGTTTACAGGGAGTATGTGGGGACTGAATACGTATCCTCACAGGCTGCCAGTGTTGAGGGTTATCATGAAGCAGTGCTGTTGTCTACATTTACTGATTGTGGCCTATCGGTGAGAAGGCAAAGGGAGGAGCCGAGACCTCGGTTTCAGAGTCACATAGAGATGCAGAGCATGGAAACAGAGTCTTTGGTGACCAGATATCCTGGATTAATCTACCCCTTTTGCCAGCACTTGGCTCATATCCCTCGAAATCCTTCCTATTCGTATACCCATACAGGTGACTTTTAAATGTTGCAATTGTACCAACCTCCACCACTTCCACTGCCAGCTCATTCTATGAATGCACCACCCTCTGCATGAAAACGTTAGGTCCCTTTAAATCTTTCCCCTCTCACCCTAAGCCTATGCCTCCAGTTCCAAACTCCCCCATTTCAGGGGAAAGACCTTGTCTATTTACCTTATCCATGCCCCTCATGATTTTATAAACCTCTATAAGGTCGCACCTCAGCCTGTAACGCTTCAGGGAACATAGTCCAAGCCTATTCTGCCTCTCCCTATAGCTCAAATCCTCCAACCCCGGCAAGATCTTTGTAAATCTTTTCTTAACCCTTTCACATTTCACAACATTGACATCAGAATTGCACACAATATTCCAAAACTGGCCTAACCAATATCCTGTACAGTCACAACATGACCTCCCAACCCCTCTCCTCAATGCACTGACCAAAAAAGGGTTGCATACCCAGTGCCTTCTTCACTACCCTATCTGCCTGTGACCCCATTTTCAAGGAACTAAACCTGCACTCCAAGGTCTCCTTGTACAGCAACACTCCCCAGGGCCATACCATTAAGTGTACAAGTCCTGTCAAGATTTGCCTTCCCAAAACGCAGCACCTCACATTTATTGAAATTAAACACCATCTGCCATTCTTCGGCCCATTAGCCAATCTCATCAAGATCCCATTTTAATTTGAGGTAACCTTTGCTGTGCATTACAGCTCTAATTTTGGTGTCATCTGCATACTTACTTCCGACGTTCACATCCAAATCATTTATATAAATAATGAAAAGCAGTGGAACCAGCACCGTTCCTTGTGGCACACCACTGGTCACAGGCCTCCAAGTCTGAAAAGCAAGTCTCCACCATTACCCTCTGTCTTCTACCTCCGAACCAGTTCTGTATCAAAATAGCTAGTTCTCCCTGTATTCCTTGTGATCTAGGAGAAAGTGAAGACTGTAGACGCTTGATGTGAGAGTTGAAAAATGTGGTGCTGGAAAAGCACAGCAGGTCAGGCAGCATCCAAGCAGGAGAATCAATGTTTCTGGCTTAAGCCCATCATCAGGAGTCCTTTCCAAATACATTTAAATTCTGCCCCTCAGATTCTCTCCCACAACCTGTCCACTACCAATGCCAAGCTCACCAGTCTATCGTTCCTTGGAGTTTCCTTATCAGCTTGCTTAAAAAATGGCACCATGTTAACCAACCTTCAGTCTCCTGGCACCTCAACTGTGACTGTTGATGATATAAATATCTCAGCAAGGGGCCCAACAATCACTTCCCAAGTTTCCCACAGAGTTCTAGGGTACACCTGATCTGGTCCTGGGGATATATCCACATTTATATGTTTATGTCATCTAGCACCTCCTCGTCTGTAATATAGACATTTTCAAGATGTCACCACCTATTTTCCCACATTCTATATCTTCCACTTCCTTCTTCACAGAAAACACTGACGCAAAATACTTGTTTAGAATTTCCCCCATCTTCTGTGATCCAACACATCAGCAGCTTCACTGATCTTTGAGGGAGGAATAAGGCTAACTACTTTCTCCCTAGTTACCCTTTTGTCCATAATGTATGTATAAGATCCTTGTGGATTTCGTTAACTCTATTTGCCAAAACTATCTCATGTCCTTTTTTTGCCCTCATGATTGCCCTCTCAAGTATACTCTTACTGACTTTGTACTCTTCTAAGGATTCAGTTGATTTTTGACAAGATTTGAGGTTCAGTTTGAGGTTATGGATGTAAGTTTGCTTGCTGAGCTGGAAGCTTCATTTTTAGACATCACCAGAGGCCCACTGAAGATGTTACCTAGTATGGTGATGAAATGTCTGAAGACGAACCATTCAGCTCAGCGAGCAAACTTACATCCAGATTCACTCGATCTCTGTAATCTAGACCTGATACATGCTTCCTTCTTTTTCTTGATCAAAACCTCAAATTCTTTAGTCATCCAGCATTCCCTATACCTACCAGCCTTGCCTTTAACCCAAACAGGAATATGTTGGCTCTGAACTCTTGTTATCTCAGTTTTTTATAAACCAGCCGTCCTGTTACCTACAAATATCTGCCCCCAATTAATTTTTGAAAGTTTTTGCCTAAAACTGTTAAAATTGGCCTTTCTCCAATTTAGAACTTTAACTTTTACATCCAGCCTATCCTTTTCCATCATTATCTTAAAACTAATGGTCACTGGCCCGAAAGTGCTCCCCCACTGACACCAGAGTCACTTGCCCTGTCTTATTTCCCAAGTTTTGCACCTTCCCTGGCTGGTGCATCCACATAATGAATCAGAAAACTTTCTTTTAACACTTAACAAATTCCTCTCAAATTGTAAACCCTTAACATGATTCCAGTCCCAGTCTATGTTTGACAAGTTAAATCCCCTACCACAACCACCCGATTGTTCCAATAGATAACTGAGATCTCCTTAAAAATTTGTTTTTCAATGTCCCATTGACTATTGGTGGGGGAGTCTGTAGTACAACCCCTATAAGGTAATCATCCTTTACTTAGTTCCAATAAATAAATAGTGGGTGGCACGGTGGCACAGTGGTTAGCACTGCTGCCTCACAGCGCCAGAGACCCAGGTTCAATTCCCGCCTCAGGCCACTGACTGTGTGGAGTTTGCACGTTCTCCCCGTGTCTGCGTGGGTTTCCTCCGGGTGCTCCGGTTTCCTCCCACAGTCCAAAGATGTGTGGGTCAGGTGAACTGGCAATGCTAAATTGCCCGTAGCCGTAGTCAAGGGGTAAATGTAGGGCTATGGGTGGGTAGCGCTTCAGCGGCTCAGTGTGGACTTGTTGGGCCGAAGGGCCTGTTTCCACACTGTAATCTAATCTAATCTAAATAACTTTCCAACCATGCTGTGAGTTTATCGCCCTTCCCTGTTAGCTCTCTTGCATTGAAATAAGTGCAGTTTAATTTATCATCCTTACCTTGCTCTTTGTTCCTGTCTGCCTTGATTGTTTGCCTGACTCCTTTTCCCAATTGTACCAGTCTCAGAATAATCTCTTTCTTCATTATCGCTCTGGGTCCCCACCCCTCTCCAACATACTAGTTTAAATTCTCCGACCAGTTCCAGCAACTCTCTCTGCCAGTACATTAGACCCTTTCCAATTCAGGTAAAATCCGTCTTTCATACACAGGTCACTTCTCCCCCAGAAGAGATTCCAATGATCCAAAAATGTGACCCTCTCACTCTGCCTCATAGTGACCACGCCCAGTACATTTGACAGTGACGCCCTCCAAGTCTATTTCACAGTAACCCCTCCCATTCTGTTTCTCAGTGACCCCCTCCCTGTCTGGTTCACTGTAGCCCCTTCCAGTCTGTTGCACAGTGACCCAACCAGTCTGCCTCACAGTGATACTGACCTGCTGACACACCTCATGGAAACATAGAAAATAAGTGCAGGAGTAGGCCATTCAGCCCTACAAACCGACGCCACCATTCAATATGATCATATCATACGATCTCAGTATTCCTCTCCCACTTTTTCTCAATACGCTTTGATCCTTTTAACCACAAGGGCTCGGTCCAGCTCCCTCTTGAATACATCTAGTGAGCCGGTCCCAACCATTTTCTGTGGGAGAGAATTCCACAGGATCACAACTCTCTGAGTGAAGAAATTCTTCCTCATCTCAGTTCTGAATGGCTTACCCCTTGTTGGTCCCTAGTTCTGGATTTCTCCAACATTGGGAATATTCTTCCCACATCTAGCCTGTCCAGTCCCATAACAATGTTATGTTTTACTATGAAATTCTATCCTCATTCTTCAAAATTCCAGTGAGTACAAGCCCAGGCAATCCAGTCTTTCTTCATCTGTCAGTCCTGTCATACCAGGAATCAATCTGTTGAACTGAATCATTGCTGAACTGTCCCAATAGCAAGAATGTCCTTCCTCAGACTAGGCGTCCAAAGCTGCACACAACACTCAAGGTAGCAGCCTCACAAAGCTTCTGTATAACTGCAGCAAGACATCTGTAGTCCTATACTCAAACACTCTCACTGTGAAGGAGAGCATGTCATCCACTGTCCTCACCGCCTGCTGCACCTGCATGCTAACCTTCAGCAACTGTTCCACCATGTCACCCAGGTCTCGTTGCTCCTCCCCTTTTCCTAAAATGCTACCATTCAGATAATGTGCCTATATGTTTTTTGCCAGTAAAGTGGATAACCTCACATTTATTCACATTATCCTGCATTTGTGAGTACTTCCCCACTCTGCCAGCCTGTCCAAGTCACCCTGCAACTTCTTAGCATCCTCCTCACAGCACACACTGTCACCCAACTTAGTGTTGTCTACAAATTTGAAGAAAATGCATTCAATATCTTTGTCCGAATCATGAATATTTATTGAGGATAGATGGGATTCCAGCACTGAACTCTGTGGTACCCCACTTGTCACAGCCTGCTGCTCTGAAAAGATCCCGTTTATTACAACTCTCTGCCAATCAGTTCTCTGTCAATATCAAAACACTACTTTTATCATCATGAGCATTAATTTTGCTTACTCATCCCTTGTGTGGAATCATGTCAAAAATCTTTTGAATTCCCAAAGACATAGAGTCATAGAGTCAAAGAGATGTACAGCATGGAAACATACCCTTCGGTCCAACATGTCCATGCCGAACAGTTATTCCAACCCAATCTAGTCCCACCTGCCAGCACCCGGCCAGATATCCCTCCAAACCCTTCCTATTCATATACCCATTCAAATGTCTCTTAAATGTTGCAATTGTACCAGCCTCCACCACTTCCTCTGGCAGCTCATTGCATACACTTACCACCCACTGCATGAAAAGGTTGCCCCTTCAGTCTCTTTTATATCTTTCTACTCTCACCGTAAGCCTATGCCCTCTAGTCTGGACTCCCCACCCCTAGGGAAAAGACTTGGTCTATTTATCCTATCCATGCCCCTCATAATTTTGTGAACATCCATACTCAGTCTCCGATACTCCAGGGAAAACAGCCCCAGCCTGTTCAGCCTCTTCCTAGAGCACAAATCCTCCAACCCTGGCAACATCTTTGTGAATCTTTTCTGAATCTTTTCAAGTTTCACCACATTTTTCCGATAGGAAGGAAACCAAAATTGCATGCAATATTCCAACAATGGCCTAACCAATGTCCTGTACAGCCACAACATGACCTCCCAACTCCTGTACTCAGTACTCTGACCAATAAAGGAAAGCATAGCAAACGCTTTCTTCACTATCCTATTGACCTGCGACTCCACTTTCAAGGAGCTATGAACCGGCACTCCAAGGTCTCTTTGTTCAGCAACAGTCCCTATGACCTTACCATTAAATGTATAAGTCCTGCTAAGGTTTGCTTTCCCAAAATGCAGCACCTCGCATTTGTCGGAATTAAACTCTATCTGCCACTTCTCAGCCCATTGGCCCATTTGGTCCAGATCCTTTTGTAATCTGAGGTAACCCTCTTCACTGTCCACTACACCTCCAATTTTGGTGTCATCTGCAAACTTACTAACTGTACCTCTTATGTTCATATCCAAATCATTTATGTAAATGACAAAAACTAGAGGGCCCAGCACCGATCCTTGTGGCACTCCACTGGTCACAGGCCTCCAGTCTGAAACATAATCCTCCACCGCTACCTTTGAGCCAGCTCTGTATACAAATGGCTAGTTCTCCCTGCATTCCATGAGATCTAACCTTGCTAATCAGTCTCCCATGGGGAACCTTGTCGAACGCCTTACTGAAGTCCATATAGATCACATCCACTGCTCTGCACTCATCAATCTTCTTTGTTACTTCTCAAAAAACTCAATCAAGTTTGAGAGATATGATATCCCACGCACAAAGCCATGTTGACCATCCCTAATCAGTCCTTGCCTTTCCAAATACTTGTACATCCTGTCCCTCAGGATTCCCTCCAACAAATTGCCCACCACTGAGGTCAGGCTCACCAGTCTATAATTCCCTGGCTTGTCCTTACCGTCCTTCTTAAACGTTTGCCAACTTCCAGTCTTCCGGCACCTTACCTGTGACTATCGATGATTCAAATATCTCAGCAACATAACATCAACTAATTCATGCTGGTCATATGCTCAAAAAATTCTAGAAAATTTGTCATGCATGATTTCCCTTCAGTGAATCCATGCTGAATTGGACCAATCCAGTCACCACTTTCCAAATGCTCAATTATTGCATCCTTTATAATTGACTCCATCATTTTCCTGACCACCAACTGGCAAACCGGCTGAAATAAGCCAATCTGCTTTCATGCTCATTTGCTGAAGTTATCGTCTTTCCATCTAAACCTGTGATTGTTCACAATGAAAAACAACTTTCAAGATGATTTTAGTGTTTACAGTTGACACATTCTATGAATTTAGAAAAAAACACATAGATCTGAATATAATTAGAATTACGTTTCTAATATTTGACTCAATTGTTTCAGTCTCAAGTTGTTTCAACCCACGGAGCCAATGGAAGAAGAATTAATCATGAGATTTGCCAGCCATGTTTGAATATGAACAGCGAATGATATTGCCTGATGCATAGAACATAGAACATAGAAAAATACAGCGCAGTACAGGCCCCTCGGCTCTCGATGTTGCGCCGACCGAAGCCTACCTAACCTACACTAGCCCAATAACCTCCATATGCTTATCCAATGCCCACTTAAATGACCATAAAGAGGGAGAGTCCACCACTGCTACTGGCAGAGCATTCCATGAACTCACAACCCGCTGAGTAAAGAATCTACCCCTAACATCTGTCCTATACCTATCACCCTTTAATTTAAAGCTGTGTCCCCTAGTAACAGCTGACTGCATTAGCGGAAAAAGGTTCCCACTGTCAACCCTATCTAAACCCTTAATCATCTTGTACACCTCTATCAAATCTCCCCTAAACCTTCTTATCTCCAATGAGAACAGCCCTAAGTGCCTCAGCCTTTCCTCATACGATCTTCCTACCATCCTTCCTATAGTATGGCGACCAAAACTGCACACAATACTCCAGATGAGGCCGCACCAGAGTCTAATACAACTGCAACATGACCTCAGGACTCCGGAACTCAATTCCTCTACCAATAAAGCCCAGTACACCATATGCCTTCTTCACAGCACTATTTACCTGGGTGGCAACTTTCAGAGATCTGTGTACATGGACACCAAGATCCCTCTGCTCATCCACACTACCAAGTAGCCTACCATTAGCCCAGTAATCCATCTTCTTGTTACTCCTACCAAAGTGAATGACTTCACACTTAGCTACATTGAACTCCATTTGCCACCTTTCTGCCCAGCTCTGCAACTTATCTATAAGATGTAACCTGCCACATCCTTCTTCGCTGTCCACAACTCCACCGACTGTCGTATCATCCGCAAATTTGCTCACCCAGCCTTCAAGCCCCTCCTCCAGGTCATTTATAAAAATAACAAACAGCAATGGTCCGAAAACAGATCCTTGTGGAACACCGTGGGGTACCTTATCGAACGCCTTGCTAAAATTCATATACATCACATCTACTGCTTTACCCTTGTCCACTTCCTTGGTCACCTTCTCAAAGGACTCAATAAGGTTTGTGAGGCACGACCTGCCCTTCACAAAACCATGCTGACTATCCTTGATCACATTATTCCTATCCAGATGTTCATAAATCCTATCCCTTGCAATTCTCTCTAAGACTTTGCCCACAACAGAAGTAAGACTCACTGGTCTATAGTTACTAGGGCTATCCCTACGGCCCTTCTTGAACAAGGGGACAACATTTGCTATACTCCAGTCTTCTGGCACTATTCCTGTAGACAACAACGACATAAAAATCAAGGCCAATGGCTCCGCTATCTCCTCCCTAGCTTCCCACAGGATCCTAGGATAAATGCCATCAGGCCCAGGGGACGTATCTATTTTCACCCTTTCCAGTATTCCCCAGACCTCTTCCCTACATACCTCAAGGCCATCCATTCTAATCCCTTGTGACTCAATATTCACATCAGCAACAATGTCCTGTTCCTGAGTGAATACTGATGAAAAGTATTCATTTAGTGTCTCTCCAATCTCCTCCGCCTCCACGCACAACTTCCCACTACTATCCTTCACTGGACTGATACCTACCCTAGTCATCCTTTTATTCCTGACATACCTATAGAAAGCCTTTGGGTTTTCCCTAATCCTACCAACTGAGGACTTTTCATGTCCCCTTCTCGCTGCTCTTAGCTCCCTCTTTAGATCCTTCCTGGCTACCTTATAACTCTCAATCACCCCAACTGAACCTTCACGCCTCATCTTTACATAGGCCGCCCTCTTCCCTTTCACAAGGGATTCCAATTCTTTATTAAACCACGGCTACCTCACAATATCCTTTCCTCCCTGCCTGACTGGTACATACTTATCAAGGACACCCAATAGCTGCTCCTTGAACAAGCTCCACATATCATTTGTGTCCTTCCCTTGAAGCCTATTTTTCCAATCCACGCATCCTAAGTCATGCCTCACCGCATCATAATTTCCCTGCCCCCAGCTATAACTCTTACCCTGCAGTGCACACTTATCCCTCTCCATCACTAGAGTAAAAATCACCGAGTTGTGGTCACTGTCCCCGAAGTGCTCACCTACCTCCAAGCCTAACACCTGGCCTGGTTCATTACCTAGAACCAAATCCAGTATAGCCTCACCTCTTGTTGGCCTGTCTACATATTGTGTCAGGAAACCCTCCTGCACTCATTGGACAAACACCGACCTATCTAACGAACTCGAGCTATAGCTTTCCCAGTCAATATCTGGGAAGTTAAAGTCCCCCATAACAACCCCCTGCAACTTTCACTCTTCTCCTGAATCATCCTCGCAATACTTTCCTCTACGTCTCTCGGACTATTAGGAGGCCTGTAGAAAACTCCTAACAGGGTGACCTCACCTTTCCTATTTCTAACCTCAGCCCAAACTACCTCAAATGGCAAGTCTTCCTCCATCATCCTTTCCACCGCTGTAATACTATCCTTGACAAGCAATGCCACACCTCCCCCTCTTTTACCCCCACCTCTGACCCTACTAAAACATTTAAACCCTGGAACCTGCAACAGCCATTCCTGTCCCTGTTCTACCCACATCTCTGTAATGGCCACAACATCGAAGTCCCAGGTTCCAACCCACGCTGCAAGTTCACCTACCTTATTTCTTATACTTCTGGCATTGAAGTATACACACTCCAAGCCACCTTCCTGTTTACAGGCACTCTCCTTCGAGATCGATGCAATGTTCCTAACCTCCCTACACTCAAGGTCCCATACCCTAAAGCTACAGTCCAGGTTCCCATGCCCCTGCAGAGTTATTTTAAACCTTCCCAAAGAGCACTAACAAACCTCCCCCCAAGGATACAGGTGCCCCTCAGGTTCAGGTGTAGACCATCCTGTTTATAGGGGTGGGTTATTGATGTGTCTTTTTAAAGTTTTGTTTGGAATTCCCAAAGCCTTTGACATTTTTGTGGAGTGACACAAAACATTCCTGAACATCTCATTCTGAGTGAGCACTCAGAGAAGAAGCAATAACTTTAAAACGAGTGGGGAGAGGGCAGTAGTTTAATTCGGGGAAGAGGACAGGAAGTTTTAAAAGAGTGCAGAACATGGCAAAATCCTTCCTTCTTCCCACTGGACCCAGACTTGCAACACACACCGGCACAGAGCTGTGGTTTCTGACCTGTAGTGGACAGAGCACACTTCATTTTAAACTTTCGCACAAATGAACACAAGCATTGGTGAACCTAAACTTTATGAGTAAAATCTGAAATTTTGCATGAATGAGCTGGAAATTCATGCAAATGAACAAAACCTCTATTATATAATTGAATATTGTTTATGAAACAATTTAACAAAAGAATATTGTACAAATAAATAATAAAATCTATTACAATCGAACACAACTGTCTTTCATGATTTAATATAAGATTATTTTAAAAATGCAATTAATTTGTTCCAAAGAGCAAAACAACATCATATAGTTCTTTCACTTTTTCACTTTGAAATGATTGACATAGATTATTTTAAATTATATTTAACTTTCATGGCAACTTTCACGTCAATGTCTGATTAACCTTTCTTAAATAGTTGGTCTTGACCTTAATAACATTCTTTCCGAAAAAGAAGTTCTCATACATTGGATAAGCATATGGAGGTTATTGGGCTAGTGTAGGTTAGGTAGGCTTCGGTCGGCGCAACATCGAGGGCCGAAGGGCCTGTACTGCACTGTATTTTTCTATGTTCTATGTTCTATAAGATATCAGTCATACCTTGAATTATTAATATTTACTATCTTCTTTCAATGTAAACATTAAGCATTCTTTACAACATGAAAGTCTAATTTAACATATTTCTTAACCTGCCTGTATACATAGACGAATTGGGCTCATTTATCTATTTTTAACCAACAGATTGACAACAGATTCAACTGATGCAGAATTATTGATCTTTCAGATTCAGGGAATTTCAGTCGACAATAAAGCAATGATGGTCTGTCTACCCACAATTCCCTGCATACATGAAAGCCTTTTAACACTGAAACAGGATCAGGCTGGATCCTGGGAGAAATGGAGATGCAATGGCTGCACTGTGACATCACCATAACATGGTCGCCATCAATGAGGGTGCACTGACATTAAGGGAATGGGAGAGGCAGGTAGGTGAAGCCCCCCCCCCCCTCCCGAGGACAGTCAGAGCGCCTCTTTGCTTCAGTTTGTTGAAGATAATTGATACGGGGAGGGCAGTGGATGTTGTTGATGAAGTGTAGCGCTGAAAAAAGCGCAGCAGGTCAGGCTGCATTCGAGGAGCAAAAGAGTTGATGTTTCGGGCATAACCCTCCATCAGGACTTCATCAAGAGTTATGTCTGAAACATCGACTTTCTTGCTCCTCATATGCTGCGTGACTTGCTGTTCTTTTTCTAGCACCACACTTTATCGACTGTGACTCTCCTGCATTTGCATTCCTCACTATCTCCCAGTAAATATCATCCATATGAACTTTACTAAAGTATTTGACAGGTGTCCAACGTTCGTGAGAAGATTTGTAGCTCGTGTGCTCGTTGTTGTGGTTCTGTTCGCCAAGCTGGGAATTTGTGTTGCAGACATTTCGTCCCCTGTCTAGGTGACATCCTCAGTGTTTGGGAGCCTCCTGTGAAGCTTCTGTGATGTTTCCTCCGGCATTTACAGTGGTTTGTCTTTGCCGCTTCTGGTTGTCAGTTCCAGCTGTCCGCTGCAGTGGCCGGTATATTAGGTCCAGATCGATGTGTTTGTTGATAGAATCTGTGGATAAGTGCCATGCCTCTAGGAATTCCCTGGCTGTTCTCTGTTTGTCTTGTCCTATGATAATAGCGTTGTCCCAGTCAAACTCATGTTGCATGTCATCTGCGTGTGTGGCTACTAAGGATAGTTAAAGGACGACCAGCTATCCATCCGGGTCTCTGGCTCTGTTGGCAGCAGTGCTAACCACTGTGCCACCTTGCTGCCCCATAGTTCTCGCTACAACTTTTTCCCAGGATGGGATCGTCAAATATTAGGGGACATAGGATGTGAGAGGGGAAAAGTTTAAAGGAGATGTACGAGGCTAGTTTTTTTTTGTGCAGGGGTGGTAGGTGCTTGGAACATGCTCATGGGGAGTTACTAGACACATGACAAAGCAGTGAGTCGAGTAATACAGACCATGTGCTGATAGATAGGATTATAATATCTGTGGAAGTGCAGATATTGTGGGCCAAAGGGTCTGTTCCAGTGCTGTACTCTTCTACGTTCTATATTCAGTCCCTGGCTGACTTTGCAAATGACAAACAGGTAGAGCCGTTGGAAATAAATATAACACAGAATCTGGGCAGGTTACACTTATGTCAGAATCTGCAACTGCACCTTATTAGCCCTGATACAACACTAACACTTTTCAAGCAAATAAATGTTTATTCCAGCAAAATAAAACAGCTTCAAAAATCAAATTTCCATAGAGGATGTTTCAGAATGTTCGAAATGGTAAAATGCATTATACCGAACTTACAGTGGCATGCAAACCAGACCAGTCAGATTATATTTATAAATACAACAGCAAGTCTCTTATTATCAGTTGGATGTAATGAATTACAAACAGAGACATTTAGTGCACAAGGAGATTGGTACTGATGGCAATCATTATAGAAAAATGTGGCAACAACTTTACATAGGCAGCTTATCTAATTAAAGATTCAGTCAATGACAGATAACTCATCTAACTATTGTGAGGTCCCAGAAAAGGTAACATTACTTAATAAATGATAAGAATGGACAGTTAACATAACACCTGACCTTTGTGGACACATTTGAGTGGTGACGTTTGCAGTTCAATTCAATAATTCCAGAGATGATTGTTTTCAAAAAAAATCTTCATGTTTTACACAGTTCACTTGAATGGTTTGTCTCTGAGCCAAAGCCCTGAAAATTGATCAGCTTGTTTTCATGTCAGGAACATTAGAAATATCAGCTATAAGGGCACGGGAAGGCCCACAATTGTTCAGAGTCCCTCTGCCATTTAGAAAAGATGGTTCTTAATCTGATCATGATCTGTTTTCTGACAGCTCCCCACAACTTTGAACATAGAAACCTAAGAATCAGTCATAGTCCCTTTGAACATAGAAACCTGAGAATCGATAATTGTCCCATTGAACTTAGAAACCTCAGAATCTGTAATAGTCTCCTTGAACATAGAAACCTAGGATTCTGTAATAGCTCCTTTGGGTGCAGAAACCTAGGAATCTGTAATAGTTCCTTTCAAGCACAGAAATCTAGGAATCTGTAATAGTCACCTCGAACATAGAAACCTAAGAATCTATAATAGTCTAAAAGAATCTATTTAAGCAAATAAACTGCGACAGTTTTTCTGGACTTCACTGCAGTGTATCATGCAAATGATGGAAAGCTCCCTGAAAGAATATATTCCTCAACTCCTGTCCTTCAGTGGTTTAGGTTTAGGAACTTCTTCCACTTGGAAAATCTTAAATTGAATATTTAAAGCTTTCTGAGAAAGTCACATTTCCAATGTTAATTCATCATAAATTCAATGCTGACAAGCTCAATTGTTTCACCTCAAAAGTCCTCCTTCTGCTCCGGTGTGACCGAATGAATATTTCCTGTTATCAAAACTAGAGAGGTGTGGTATTTTTCTTCTGGATTGTGCATTGGGACTTTGGAGGCCAAACGACAGACTGAAATTGAACCAGAATTTTAAAGAAACAAAATGTGAAAATTGATTTTTCTGTCAGAACCTGGTGAGAGTGGAGGTGTGGAAGACTATGTGTGAGAGAGTGGAACACTGCCAGACAATCTGAAAAGAGTGAGCCATGACAGTATCATCTCAGCTATGAACACGAGTTGCATTTTCCCAGCAATACAGGTATCTAGATGATTAGACTGTTTAGCCGGTAACTCCTTGCCAACCTGGACTGCTCTCCCACAATCTACTTAGAGCTTATTCCTACCAGAACTACATCAGCCTGTTGTGGTTAGTTTTTTTTTGGTGAAAATTAATTGTGAGAATGCTGTCACTGAATAAATCATTATCGTCTTCAACTGTTCTCTGAACTTTGACTGAGACAGCCCATAAATGCATGTGTTTGTGCAGCTACTTAAGTTCCGCAACATTGACCCGACTTGTCGAAACACCAACAAAGAATTATTATTATAATCACGATTTGTTCCTGAAATTTGATAGTAAAGGAATTCAACTACGTTGACTGATGATAGTAGGATGAAGCTGCCTGATACAGCAAAGAGTAAAATCACAGACTTCCTTCGGCTCTCCAGCTCTGGGTCACTGCGATTCTCTCCTTTGCTGTGACCCTTCAATCCCTTACGGACTTGATTGGTCATTAAAATGTGCCTGACTGTCAGTGCATTGAACAACGAAATTAAAGCGAATGGAATCAAAGGGGTTAACATCTTATCAAACCAGTCATATGCAACCCATCCAGGATCAGTATAATAGGATGACTTAGGAAAACAGAATAGTTGGACATTATAGATTATTAGTGCAGGTTCAAATACAAAGTAGTATGGAATGTTTTTCAAACAGAGCACAATGCCAGTCGTTAATAAAACCCTGGTGGCAGTTTTCTCACTGCAATATTTAGTTTTCAGTTTCTGACAGCAAATGGCAACAAATCGATCAAATGAGAAAGCAACAGTGAACCAGACAGAACAGTCCCTAGCTGCACAAAGCAATGCATAATTCAGGGAACACAGTGGGGTGATATCCAGGAAAGATCCAGGGAAATAATATCGATTTAACTGCCTTAGCATTACCTCACTGACAATGACCAACAGATCTGCCACTGCCATGGCCAACATATAGTGAGTTGTGCAAATGGAGAGGCCACACCTGTCCCTTTTTAGGATCACAATCGTCAGTAGGTTAACTGTAGATTAGAGAAGGGAAAGAAATTAACAATATTGATCAAAGTTGTTTTAATAAAGTCCTGAGCAATTACACATTAAGGTGAGCATTCTAAATGAATGTGCTGTTGTTGAAAGTATTAAACTTAGAATGTTATTCATGATTACAACAGTCATAGAGGTTCGCTGCAAAGGTTTGCAAGAGGTGGGAGAAATCATGAGCAGAATCATATCACCTTCCACTCATCATTCTGAAATGTAGTAGAATATTTGCGAGCAGTGAAACAGTATTTGGCATCCCCTCTTTACTCCCTTTTTATTTTTCTATGTCCTTCCCAGTCCCTGATGGGGAAGACAGAAGGAAGCTATGTACAGTTATTTGAAAAACATTAGTCCCAATTATCTACATCCTCTCAGTTGTGCACAATGCTGAAGGATCTGTGATCATTTTTAAGATTAAAATGCTGTGGATACTGGAAGTCCACATTAAAAACAGCAAATGTTGGATACATGTAACAGTTCTGACATTATTTGTGCAGTGAAAGAGGGTTAATGTCACAACTCATACGCAGCTCATCTTTTGAACTGAGGAAAGTTGCATCGGCGTCATATTAAACAGAAACCAAAATTACTGGAAACACATCACTGATGAGGGATAACTGGATCTAAAACATTAACTCTGATTTCTCTCCACAGATGCTGCCTGACCTGCTGAGGTTTTTAGCAATTTGTGTTTTTGTTTCTGATTTCCAGCAGCCGCAATTCTTTTGGATTTTGGTTTAATCTCATAATGTTAACTCTGTTTCTCACTCTCCGGATAGTGCCAGATCTGATGAAAACTTGCAGCATTTTTTATTTTTGTTTCAAAAATCCTCTCATTGTATTGGGAGTCGATATTTTTGCGATTACTGATGAAGTCCCACACTCATACTCCAGAGTTGGGACTTTGTCCAGACCACCAACCACCCTCAGTATCAGGTATTCATTGATCACTTCTTATGCAACAGATTGTCAGGACTAAGCTGTGAAAAGGAGATTAATCATTGCCAGAAACTGTGTATCGTAATTTCATTTAGATTAAGAACACATTGCTACACTGAAGATTAAACATTAAACCTGCTATCAGATTTTCACTAACCATAAAAACATTACAATCTACATCTGGGAAATGGTAAGAGAACAAATGAAGCATATCACAATGTAACCACCCTTTATGAAAATCGTTCAAATGATCACCCCTTTTTGACTTTGTCACTGAGTAAATAATAAACCATGATAAAAATTTGGAGAATAGATTGCTCAGAGATCTGAACCAACTATTTCAGTGAAGAACCGATTATTTTCCCTCCCTCTAGTGTCACACCGTACAATTCTGTAGTGCCAGGTCATCCCAGTACTGCATATTAATGAGAAACTTCCCACCTCTGTGGTTTGCTCCGAAGCAAGCCGTTACTCCTATGAGGATCTTAACTTGATATCTTACAGAGGCCTTGATTTACAAATAGGATCATGTTTTCATATGAAACAATAAAACAAATCCTCTAACAGAGGAAATTCAGGATATTTTCCTTAATCTAAGCAGGTGAATGCATTATATTAACCGGAAAGTAAAATCTTTGTAGCTTAAATTAAGACATAATTAACTTCAATGCTTTGAACCGCTTACCTGGAACACCAATTATGGAAAGTATTGAATAGAATATTTTCATGATGTGTTGAATTGGTCGATGCATATTCTCAGTGAAAATTTTTTTTTGAGCTGGCAGCTCTCTGTTCACAAAAAAACTGTGAAGTGTTTCGTTATCAGAGCGTTAGATTTATTCAATGCAGGATCTCCACAGGGAGACTCAGGTTGCAACATTTTGTCAACTTGTTATTTTTAGATAATTGACAAACTGACTACGATATCTCGATAAGTAATTGCTGAGGTATTTTATTTATTCCTGATGTTGAATTGAGAAACTCAAAGCAGTGGACAATTCTCCTGTCAGTAAGCAAGGTTACTGAATCTGAATGCAGATGATCCATTATAGATCAGCAGACCTGCTTTTAGGTTTGGTATTGCTTCCACGATTGTCTTCAATTGGTGTCGCTGGTCCTTAATAAACAATCCCATCTGAGAGCATAGCTGCTGCACTGGATTCATTGAAGTGGAGAACTTCTAGTTCTTTAACCATTGCATTTTACTGCTTTAATTTTCACACTCCAATTTTGTACATTCTCCCTGTTTCTGCGTCGGTTCCCTCTGGGCGCATCAGTTTCCTCCCACAGTCCAAAGATGTGCAGATCAGGTGAATTGGCCAAACTGAATTTCCCAGTGTTCAGGGATGTGTAGGTTAGATGCATTAGTCAGAGGGAAGAGTAGAATAATAGGGTTGAATGAATGGGTCTGGGTGGGATACTCTTTGGAGGGTCAGTATGAACGTGTTTGGCCGAATGGCATGCTTCCATACTGAAAGGAGTCTATAATACAATGATTCATCTCAACAACATTGTCATGCAGTACCACTTCAGTCCGAAATTGGATCAATCAGTAAAGACATTTGATATGTTTAATAGGCCCCACTAAGACATCCCTACTGTACTCTGGAACATTCCATTGCTTTGGGAGCCGCGAGGAAAGAGGGAGAGAGGAGCGGGGGCTGCTGAGAGACAAGTTTCCCACTTAGAAGGGACTTTCCTTGAGAGATAGGCCTCTATTTATCGGGAGCACTGTGGAGAAAGGGAGAGGGCCTCATGAATAGGCAGAGTGCACGCTGAGCAGGGGTGAACATGGAATGCTGAGTAAGTGAAGTAATATAGCTGGGCGGCTACATAACCCAAAACACTACTTAGGGAGTGTCTCCCACCCATTCTCCTCCCCCAGCCAAAAAAGGGTTCTGTACATTGGATTGATAAGGTTACTTTTTAAAATATTCTTTATGTTTCGATAGTCTCTTTGGGAATTTAGAACAGTGGGAATGGAGGTTAGGACAGTTGAATGTTCCTCCTGCAGAATGAGGGAGGTAAGGGTCACCACTAGTGTCCCTGCTGACTTCATCTGCGGGAAGTCCACCCAATGCTAGCTCCTCAAACGTTAGGGAACGAGCTGGAGCTGGATGAACTTCGGATCATTAGGGATGCAGAGTGGGTTATTGTGTGGAGTTATTGGGAGATAGTCACAGCCCTGGTACAAGAAAAGAGCGTATGTGTTAGAATCAGGGAATGGAAAGAGAACAGGCACTCAGTGCAGGTCATTCCCTTCAACAGGATGTATACCATTTTGGACACTGTTGGAGGGGGAGCAACTTACGAGGAATAAACTAAGAGGTATTGATCTCTGGCACAGTTTCTGTTCTTGTTACTCAGAAGGGAAGGGAGCAGAGGAGTAGAGCATTAGTCATTGGGGACTCCATCATTAGGGGGACAGGAGGTTCTGTGGGAGTGAGAGAGACTCGTGGTTGGTGTATTGCCTCTCAGGTGCTAGGGTTCGTGATATCTCGAATAGTGATTTTGGGATCCTTGAGGGGGAGGGGGGCAGCCCCAAGTCATGTTCCACATAGGCACTAATGACATAGGTAGAATAGGGATGGGGATATCAGGCAGAAATTTAGGGAGCTAAGGTGGAAGCTTGGAGCTAGAACAAACAGAGTTGTTATCACTGGTTTGTTGCCTGTACCACATGCTAGCGAGTCAAGGAATAGGGAGAGAGAGGAGTTGAACACGTGGCTGCAGGGATTGTGCAGGAAAGAGGATTTCAGAAACCTGGATAGTTGGCAGTCATTCTGGGATAGGTGGTACCTCTACAAACAGGATGGTCTACACTGAACTCTGGTTGTGGGGGGGGGAGGGGGTGCAGGGTGAAATATTGCTAATGCTGTTTGGGGGTGGTTTTAAATAAATTCAGCAGAGGGATAGGACTAACTTGAAGTTCCAGTGTCCAGGAGGTTGGGAGTAGTGTGGTTTCAAGGTCGCGTATACACCAGTGGTTTGAAGTGTATCTACTTCAATGCCTGTAGCATTCAGAATAGGGTGGATGAAATTGAAGCATGTTACTTCAGACTTCAATGTTGTGGCCATTTCGGATACATGGACAGAGCAGGAACAGGATTGGTTGCTGCTGGTTCTGGAATTTGGATGTTTCAGTAAGAATAGAAAAAGTGGTAAAAGAGGCAGAGGTGTGGCATTGTTAGTCAAGGACATTATTATAGTGGCGGAAAGGATGTTTGATGAGGACTCGTTACTGAGATAGTGTGGACTCAGTTTAGAAACAGGAAAGGAGAGATCACCCTGTTGGGAGTTCTCTTTCGGCCTCCAAATAGTTCCAGAGATGTAGAGGAAAGCATAGTAAAGATGATTCTAGGTAGGCGCAAGAGTAACAGGGTAGTTGTTATGTGGGTCTTTAACTTTACAAATATTAGCTGGAAATACTATAGTTTGAGTACTTTAGATGGGTCAGTTTTTGTCCAATGATGGTTTCCTGACACAGTATGTAGACAGGCTAACAAGAAGCGAAGCCCTGTTGGATTTGGTACTGAGTAATGAACCAGGCCAGTTGTTAGATTTGGAGGTAGGTGAACACTTTGGTGATAGTGACCACAATTCAGCTATGTTTATTCTAGTGATGGAAAGGGATAGGATGCACTTCAGGGCAAGAAATATATCTGTGGGAAAGGCAATTATGATGTGATTAGGCAAGATTTAGGATGCATAGGATGTGGAAGGAAGCTGCAGGGTGTGGGCATTATTGAAACGTGGAGCTTATTTAAGAAACAGTTACTGTCTGTCCTTGATAGGTGTGTACCTATCAGGCAGGGCCGAAAGAGGTTTACAAAAGAAGATGAAGCTCTTGTCAAGAGGAAGAAGAAGGCTTATGTTAGGACAAAACGTGAAGGCTCAGTTAGGGTGCTTGAGAGTTACACGTTAGCCAGGAAAGAACTAAAGAGAAAGCTAAGAAGAGCCAGGACGGGATATGAGAAGTTGTTGACTGATAGGATCGAGGACAACCCTAAAGGTTTCAATAGGTATGTCATGAATAAAAGAACGATCAGAGTAAGATTAGGTAAATCATCCGCCGCCATTTCCGCCACCTCCAAACGGACCCCACCACCAAGGATATATTTCCCTCCCCTCCCCTATCAGCGTTCCGCAAGGACCACTCCCTTCGTGACTCCCTCGTCAGATCCACACCCCCCACCAACCCAACCTCCACTCCCGGCACCTTCCCCTGCAACCGCAGGAAATGTAAAACTTGCACACACACCTCCTCCCTCACTTCCCTCCAAGGCCCCAAGGGATCCTTCCATATCCGCCACAAGTTCACCTGTACCTCCACACACATCATCTATTGCATCCGCTGCACCCGATGTGGCCTCCTCTATATTGGTGAGACAGGCCGCTTACTTGCGGAACGCTTCAGAGAACACCTCCGGGCCGCCCGAACCAACCAACCCAATCACCCCGTGGCTCAACACTTTAACTCTCCCTCCCACTCCACCGAGGACATGCAGGTCCTTGGACTCCTCCACCGGCAGAACACAACTACACGACGGCTGGAGGAGGAGCGCCTCATCTTCCGCCTGGGAACCCTCCAACCACAAGGTATGAATTCAGATTTCTCCAGTTTCCTCATTTCCCCTCCCCCCACCTTGTCTCAGTCGGTTCCCTCAACTCAGCACCGCCCTCCTAACCTGCAATCCTCTTCCTGACCTCTCCGCCCCCACCCCACTCCGACCTATCACCCTCACCTTGACCTCCTTCCACCTATCCCACTTCCATCGCCCCTCCCCCAGTCCCTCCTCCCTACCTTTTATCTTAGCCTGCTTGGCTCTCTCTCTCTTATTCCTGATGAAGGGCTTATGCTCGAAACGTCGAATTCTCTATTCCTGAGATGCTGCCTGGCCTGCTGTGCTTTGACCAGCAACACATTTGCAGCAGAGAAAGATTAGGGCCAATTAAGGACAGTAGTAGGAAGTTGTGGAGTCTGAGGAGTTAGGAGCAGTGCTAAATGATTTTTTTTTCAGTATTCACACCAGAAAAAGACAATGTTGTCGAGAAGAACACAAGAGAATAGACTAGACAGGGTTAAGCTTCACAAGGAGGTTGTGTTAGCAATTCTGGGACCTGTGAAAGTAGATAAGACCTTTGGGCTGGGAGGGATTTCTCCTAGGATCTTCTGAGAAGCCAGTGAGGAGATTGCAGAACTTTTGGGTTTGATCTTTATGTTGTCATTGTCTACACAAAAGTAGTGCCAAAGGACGAGAGGATAGCAAATTCTGTTCCTTTGTTCAAGAAGGGGAGTAGGCTTAATTATACATCAGTGAGCCTTTGGGAAAGGGTATAAGCTATAGAATTTATTATCATCTAGTTGAGTAGGGATAGTCAACATGGATTTGCGAAGGGAGGGTCAAGCCTCACAAACTTTATTGAGTTCTTTGAAACTGTGGCCAAACAGGTGGACTAGGGTAAAGTGGATGACGTGGTGTATATGGATATCAGTAAGGCATTTGATCAGGTTCTCCATGGTAGGTTATTGCAGAAAGTATTGCATGGGATTGAGGGTGATTTAGCTGTTTAGATTGGAAATTGGTGAGCTGTAAGAAGGTGATGGTGGATGGGAAACGTTCATCCTGGAGTCCAGTTACTCGGTTTGTACTGCAAGGATCTGTTTTGGGGCCACTGCTGTTTGTCATTTTTATAAATTACCTGGATGAGGACGTAGAGCGATAGGTTAGTAAGTTTGTGGATGACACGAAAGTCACTGGCATTGTGGATAGTGCAGAAGGATGTTGCAGGTTACAGCGGACATAGATAAGGTGGCAAATGGAGTTTAATGCGGAAAACTGTGAAGTGATTCACTTTGGAAGGAGAAACATGAATAAAGAGTACTGAGCTAATGGTAAAACTCTTGGAAGTGTGGATGAACAGAGAGATCTCAGTGTCCATGTACATAGATCCCTGAAAGTTGCCACCCAGGTTGATCGGTTTGTTAAGAAGACATACGATGTGTTAGCTTTTATTGGTAGAGGAATTGAGTTTTGAAACCATGAGGTCATGCTACAGCTGTACAAAAGTCTGGTGCGGTCACACTCGGAGTATTGCATGCAATTCTCGTCACTGCATTATCAGAAGGATGTGGAGCTTTGGAAAGGGTTCAGAGGTGATTCACTAGAATGTTGCCTTGTATGGAGAGAAGGTCTTATGAGAAGAGGCTGAGGAAATTGAGGCTGTTTTCGGTAGAGAGAGGAAAGTTAAGAGCTGACTTAATTGAGACATGTAAGAGGATTAGATAGATTGGACAGTGAGAGCCTTTTTCCTTGGATGGTGATGGCTAGCACAAGGGGACATAGCTTTAAATTGAGGGATGATAGATATAGGACAGGTGTCAGAGATAGTTGCTTTACCATGAGAGTAGTAGAAGCGTGGAACATCCTACCTGTAAGAGTAGTAGACACATCAACTTTAAGGGATTTAAATGGTCATTGGATAAGCATACGGATGAAAATGGAATAGCGTAGGATAGATGGCTTCAGATTGGTTCCACGGTTTGGGGCAACATCGTGGGCCATGCGGTGTAATGTTCTATGTCCTTGTGCAGGTCACACCTTCCCCAGAAGATATCCCAATGATCCACATATCTGAAACTGTCCCTCCTACACCTGCTCTGCAGTCATGTGTTAATTTGCACTCGCTATCTGTTCTTCGCCTCACTAACCCGTGACACTGGTAGCAATCCTGAGATTACTACTCTGCTCGTCCTGCCTTTCAGCTTCTAACTTAACTCCCTGTATTTACCATTCAGGTCCTCCTCCCTTTCCCTAGCTGTGTCATTGGTACTGAAGCATACCATAACTTCTGGCTGGCCACCCTCCCCCTTAAGAATATTTTTGACTTGTGAAATCAGCAGCCTCCATTTTGCAGATGTAGCAGCGGGTTTGGTAAGAGTGAGTAGCTGAGTGGGAGCAGTCAGATTGCATTCTGGGAGGTGAGTGAACTGATACATCTGGGCAGCGGCTGAACCCGAGACACTGCACGGGTAGAGTCTCCCATCCGCCCTCCTCTTCTGACCAAAAAAAGACTCTGTGCTTGAGTTGCTAAGGTAAAGATTTTCTGTTTCTTCTTTATCGTGTGATTGGTAATTTTTAAAATTTCACTTGTCTACTATTTGATATTATATTTGGACTAAGTTAAGCTTAAGAGTAATAATGACAGAAGATCCCAGGCCCATGTTATTCTCCTCTTGATCAATGTGGGAGCTCATATGTCCCCAACTCCTTCACGTTAGGAAGTGTGTCCAGCTGGAGCCCTTGTTCGAAAGCATGACCTCTGGAGCTGTGGACAGACTCAGTCTGGAGCATTCGCGATGCTGGGGTGGGTCGCGGATAGCACATTTAGAGAATTAGTCACACCGCATATCATGATTGCTGATGGAGAAGGGGAATGGGTGATCAAAAGGCAGAAAAAGAGCAGGAACACAGTGTAGATGGTCCCCTGAGGTCATCTCCATCTAAAACAGTTTTGTATACTGTTGAGGGAGATGGCTCACCAGGGCAGAAAGCTGTATCCAGGTTCATAGCACTGTGGAAGGTCATAGTGGGTTTGAACGCAAGGGGAGTATATCGGCAGTCGTGGGGAGGCGATGGTAAGTGGTATTATCACCCGGCTATTAATCCAGAAACCCAGAATCAGTTTTCTGGGGATCTGTGTTTGAATATCGACATGGCAGATGGTGGAATTTGAATTTAATAGAAAACATCTGGAATTATATATCAACTGATGACCACAAAACCATTGTCAACCCATCTGGTTCACTAATGTCCTTTGGGGAAAGAAATCTGCCAAACTTATCTGATCTGGCCTATAGGTAACTCCAGAACCACGGCAATGTGGTTGACTCTCAACTGCTCTCTGAATTAGCCTAGAAAGCAACTCAACTGTGTCAATTGCTCGAAAGTCACAACAAAGGAAAGAAACTGGACGGACCACCTCGCATCGACCGTGGAACCGGAAAAGACAATGGCAAAAACACAAAAAGCCCTATCAACCATTCAAGGTCCTCCTTACCAACATGTGGGGGCTAGTACCGAAATTGGAAAATCTGTCTCACAGACAAGTCAAGCAACAGCCTGACATCATCATTCTTACAGAATCATACCTGACAGATAACACACCTGACACCACCATTACCATCCCTGGATATGCCCTGTCTCACTGACAGGACAGACCCAGTAGATATGGTGACACTGTGGGATACAGTCAGGAGGGAGTTTCTCTGGGAGTCCTTGACATCGTCTCTGGACCCCATAAATGCTCATGACTTCAGATTAAACATGGGCAAGGAATCCTCATGCTGGTTCCACATACTGTCCTCCTTCAGTTGATGAATCAGTACTCTTCCATGTTGAACAACACTTGGAGGAAACACTGAGATTGGCAAGGGCTCAAAATGTACTCAGGATGGGGGATTTCAACGTCCACCGTCAAGAGTGGCTCAGCAGCAGCATTACTGATTGAGCTGGTCGGGTCCGAGAGAGTATAATAGATTGACTGGATCTGCAGCAGTTGGTGAAGGAACCAACTAGAGCAAAAAACATACTTGACCTCATCCTTACCAATTCTGCCACCTGCAGATGCATTGGTCCAGTGTAGAAAGGTGACTACTGCACTGTCCTTGTGGAGACAAACTCTCGCCTTCACATTGAGAATAGCCTCCATCATTTTGAGTGACACTATCACCGTGCTAAATGGGACAGACTTAAAACTGATCTCGCAACTCAAGGCCAGGCATTCTTGAGGCACTGTGGGCCATCAACAGCAGCAGAACTGTACTCCAGCACACTCTGCAACCTCATGGCCTGGCATATTCACTCAAACATTGCCGTCAAGCCGGGGATCAACCATGGTTCAATGGCAAGTGCAGGAGGGCATGAAAGGACTGCATCAGGCATATTTAAAAATGAGGTGACAACTTAGTGAAGCTGTGAAACAAAACAGTATAAACAGCAAGTGATAGACAGAGGTAAGTGATCCCACAACCGATGGATCAGATCTAAGCTCTGCAATCCTTCTATATCCAGTTGTGAATGCTCGTGAATGATTAAACAACTCACTGGAGGAGGAGGCTCCACAAATATCCTCATGCTCAATGATGGAGGAGCCCAGCACATCAGTGCAAAAGTCAAGATGGATGAATTTGCAACAATCTTCAGTCAGAAGTGTCAAGTGGATGTTCCACCTTGGCCTCCTCCAGTGGTCCCCAGCATCACAGATACCAGTCTCCAGCCAATTCGATTCACTCCATGTGATAACTGGAAATGGATGGAGGCACTGGTTAATGGAAAGGCAATGGGCCCTGTTAATATTCCGGCAATAGTACTCAAGACGTGTGCTCCAGGACCTGCAGCCTCCCTAACCAAGCTCTTCCAGTACAGTTACAACACTAGAACTTCCCCAGAGGAGCCCCCTGGCATCTACAATGTGGAAAACTGCCAAGATATATTCTGCACACAAAATGCAGGACAAATCTAACCCGGCCAATCAGTCTGCTCTCCATCATCAGTAAAGTGATGGAAGGGTCATCAACAGTGCCATCAAGCAGCATCTGCTCAGCAACAACCTGCTCAGTGACGCCAAGTTTGGGTTTTGCCAAGATCACTCAGCTCCTGATCTCATTACAGCCTTGGTTCAAACATGGACTAAAGAGCTGAATTCCAGAGGTGGGGGTGTGGGGGGGGGGGGCGAGAGTGACAGCCGTTGACATCAAGGCAGCATTTGACTGAGTATGGCATCAAGGAGCCCTGGCAAAAATGGAATTGAAGGGTAAATGGGGGAAACACTCCACTGATTAGAGATATATATAAGGATAAAGAGGGCAACGGTAGAAAGCATTGGTTCACTCAAGGTCAAAGGAGGAAAGTTATGCATAGAGTCAGAGAAAATGGGTGAGGTTCTTCACGAGTACTTTGCATCGATGTTTACCGAGGGGAAGGACATAACAGACATTCAGGCTCGGGATAGATGTTTGATTACTCTAGGTCAAGTCAGCATAAGGAGGGAGGAAATGTTGGGTATTCTAAAATGCATTAAGTTGAACAAGTACCCAGGTCTGGATGGGATCCATTCCAGGTTACTGAGGGAAGCACAAGAGGAAATAGCTGGGGCCTTAGCAGATATCTTTGCAGCATCCTTGAACATGGGTGAAGTTCCTGAGACCTGGAGAATTGCTCATGTAGTCCCCTTTCTTAAGAAGGGTAGCAGGAATAATCCAGATAATTATTGACCAGTAAGCCTTTGTCACTATTAGAGCAGCTGCCAGTAAAGATACTAAGGGATAGAATCGATTCTCATTTGGAAGAAAATTGATATTCCCATCCTCAGTGATGGAGGAGCCCAGCACATCAGTGCGAAAGATAATGTGGATGCAGTGATAGGCAACATGGTATTGTGCAGGGAAGGTCATGTCTTAGCAACTAAATAGAATTCTTTGAGGAAGTGACATGCTTGCTTGATGAGTGAAGGGCTATACATGAATATACATGGATTTCAGAAAAGTGTTTGATAATATTCCCCATGGTAGGCTGATGGAGAAAGTGAAGTTGCATGGGGTCAAGGGTGTGGTAGGTAGTTGGATACAGGACTGGTTAGGTAGCAGGAGGCAGAGAGAAGTGGTGGAAGGGAGTTTCACAAACTGTTGAACTGTGATCAGTAGTGTTCCACAGGGATCTATACTGGGACGATTGTTGTTTGTGATGGATATAAATGACCTGGAGGAAGGTATAGATGGATTGATTATAGATGGTTTGGCGGGAGTTGGGCGGAAGTGAAGTCGGAGCGCAGATCTGGTTGGGAAGGTAAGTGATTGTTATTTGAGTGGAGAAGGAACCCGAGACACTATACGTGTAGTGTCTCCCACCCTTCCTCCTCCTCTAACCTAAAAAACGGGACTCAGTCGGCTGAACAGGTAAGCTATTTAGTGTTCTTGTTTTGGAGACGAAGTGTAGAATTATGGCAGCGCAGGCAGTGGAATGTTCCTCCTGCAGGATGTTTGAGGTAGGGGTGTCCACCGATGCTCCTGCCGACTTCATCTGCAGGAACTGCGGCCAGCTCAAGCTCCCTCACAGTTAGGGAACTGGAGCTGGAGTTTGATGAACTGAGGATTATTCGATAGAAGCTACAGGGACAGAGTTACGCCAGAGAACAGAGGTAGCTGGGTAACAGTTAGAGGTGGGAAGGGGAGGAAGCAGGCAGTGCAGGGATCCCTGTGGACATTCCCCTCAACAATAAGTATACTGCTTTGGATACTGTTGGGGGTACGGCCTAGCAGGGGTAAGCTGCAGTGACTGGGTCTCTGGCACGTGGTCCGACTCTGAGGCTCAGAAGAGTAAGGGGGAGAGGAGGAGAGCGTTAGTTATAGGAGACTCTATAGTTAGAGGGACAGACAGGCGGTTCTGTGGACATGGGCAAGACTCTCAGATGGTTTGTTGCCTCCCAGGTGCCAGGGTCCGAGACGTCTCGGACCGTGTCTTCAGAATTCTTAAGGGGGTGGGTATACTGCCAGGCGTCGTGGTGCACATTAGCACCAATGACATAGGTAGGAAGAGGGGTGGGGTGGTCATTCAGGTGCTCAGCGAGTTAGGCTGGAAGCTAAAAGCTAGGATGGACAGAGTCGTCATCTCTAGGTTTTTGCCAGTGCTACGTGACAGTGAAGCAAGGAATAGGGAGAGAGTGCAGTTGAACACGTGGCTGCAAGGATGGTGCAGGAGGGAGGACTTCAGGTATTTGGGCAATTGGACTGCATTCTGGGGAAGGTGGGACCTGTTGGGTTGCACCTGAACCAGAAGGGCACCAATATCCTGGGTGGTAGTTTTGCTAGCATTCTTCGGGGGGGGGTGTTTAACCTAATTCAGCAGCGGTGTGGGATGCGGACTTGCAGTCCAGCAAGTAGGTTAGCTGTTTTTCAGGATGTCAAAGAATGTAGGGAGGCTGTGGAGAAGGTAGCACTGACAGGGAATACTTGCGGACACAGAGATGTGTTCAAGTGTGTATACTTCAACGCAAGGAGTATCAGAAATAAGGTGGGTGAACTTAAGGCGTGGATCGGTACTTGGGACTATGATGTTGTTGCCATCATGGAAACGTGGATAGAAGAGGGACAGGAATGGTTGTTGGAGGTTCCTGGTTACAGATGTTTCAGTAAGGTTAGGGAGGGTGGTTAAAAAAAAGGGGGGGTGGCTTGGTAATTAGAAATGGTATAATGGCTGCAGAAAGGCAGTTCGAGGGGGATATTACATTGGAGTTAGTATGGGCTGAAGCTAGAAATAGGAAAGGAGCAGTCACCTTGTTGGGTGTTTACTACAGGTCTCCCATTAGCAGCAGAGATGTGGAAAAACAGATTGGGAAAGTGATTTTCGAAAGGTGCAGAAGCCACAGAGTAGTCATGGGCGATTTCAACTTCCCAAATGTTGATTGGAAGCTCTTTAGATCAAGTCGATTGAACGGAGCGGTGTTTGCGCAGTGTGTCCAGAAAGTTTTTCTAACTCAGAATGTAGGTTGTCCGACCAGAGGGGAGGCCATATTGGATTTGGTACTTGGTAACGAACTGGGACAAGTGATGGGCTTGTTAGTGGGTGAGCATTTTGGTGAAGGTGACCACAATTCTGTGACTTTCACCTTGGTTATGGAGAGAGATAGGTGCGTGCAACAGGGTAGGCTTTACAATTAGGGAAGTGTAAATACGATGCTGCAAGACAGGATCTGCGGAGCATAAGTTGTGAGCATAGGCTGTCAGGGAAAGATGTCATTGAAATGTGGAACTTTTTCAAGGAATAGATACGATGTGTCCTTGAGATGGCTGTGTGAGGGAACCTTGGTTGACAAGGGAGGTTGAATGTCTAGTAAAGAGGAAGAAGGTGGCTTACATAAGATTGAGGAAACAAGGTTCAGACAGAACATTGGAGAGATAGAGGATAGCCAGGAGGGAGCTGAAGAAAGGGATTAGGAGAACTAAGAGAGGGCATGAAAAATCTTTGGCGGGTAGCATCAAGGATAACCCCAAGGCCTTTTATGTGTATGTGAGAAACATGAGAATGATGAGAACGAGGATAGGTCCGATCAAGGACAGTAGTGGGACACTGGGAATTAAGTTGGAAGAGATAGGAGAGGTCTTGAATGAGTACTTTTCTTCAGTATTTACAAATGAGAGGGACCGTATTGTTGAAGAGAAGAATATGAAACAGACTGGTAAGCTGGAGGAGATATTTGTTAGGAAGGAAGATGTGTTGGGCAGTTTGAATAACTTGAGGATAGACAATTCCCCCGGACCTGACGGGATATATCCTATATTATGTGGGAAGCAAGAGAGGAAATTGCAGAGCCGTTGGCAATTATCTTTTCGTCTTCACTGTCAATGGGGGTGATACCAGGGGCCTGGAGAGTGGTGAATGTTGTGCCCCTGTTCAAAAAAGGGAATAGGGATAACCCCGGGAATTACGGGCCAGTTAGTCTTACTTTGGCGGTAGGCAAAGTAATGGAAAGGGTACTGAGGGATAGGTTTTATGAGTATCTGGAAATACACTGCTTGATTAGGGACAGCCAGCACGGATTTGTGAGGGTTAGGTCTTGCCATGCAAGTCTTATTGAATTCTTTGAGGAGGTGACCAAGCATGTGGATGAGCGTAGAGCAGTGGATGTAATGTACATGGATTTTAGTAAGGCATTTGAGAAGGTTCCCCATGGTAGGCTTATGCGGAAAGTCAAGGGGCATGGGATAGTGGGAAATTTCGCCAGTTGGATAGAGAACTGGCTAACCGGTTGAAGTCAGAGAGTGGTGGTGGATGGTAAATATTCAGCCTGGAGCCCAGTGACAAGTGGAGTTCCGCAGGAATCAGTTCTGTGCCCTCCGCTGTTTGTAATTTTTATTAATGACTTGGAAGAGGGAGTCAAAGGGTGGGTCAGTAAATTTGCAGACGATACAAAGTTTCGTGGAGTTGTGGATAGTGAGGAGGGCTTTTGCAAAAGGACTTAGATATGATGCAGAGCTGGGCTGTGCTGTGTTGACTGTCACAAAGTCAATACTGTTACAAAGACTGATGCATATCAAATTCTGCTGTTGGAAGGCTGCATTGAAAAGGTGGGCCAAGCTACATACATACTTTGTCAGAAAGAGCAAAGACAGTTTTGGTTTCGTAACCCCAAATGGAATGTAACAGTTTAAAGTCATGCCATTTGGAATCAAAAATGTTGAGGCCACATTTCAGAAACTAACCAATAAGGTCATTGCCAGATTACTCGACTGGTGTACATTGATGACCTGGTGATTTTTGGTCTCTCATTAAAGGAACATTTATAGCATTTCTCAGACTTGTTTGATCAATTTACGAAAGCAGGCTTGGTGGTAAGCCTAGCTAAAAGTGAAATTTCCAAAGCTCAAGTCAGCATCCTGGGCGATGTTATTGGACACAGACAAATGGGCCCACAGGATGTAAAAACAAAAGTAATTGAGGAATTTCCCATCCCATTGACAAAAAGAGCAGGACCACGGTTCCTGGGATTGAATGGATTTTATCGAAAGTTTGCGCCGAATTTTAGCAGTGTGGCTGCTCCACTCACGGATTTGCTGGGAAAAAACGGCAAGACATTTCAGTGGACAGAGGACAGTCAGAAGTCATTTATCAACTGGAAAACAGTGCTAACAGTGATAGACAGACGTGATTACGCAAAGTCTTTAGGCTGGGTTTTAAAGATATATTAGGGCCCTTTTTGTTTGCCCCTAACAGAGAGTGCCACCGATAAATACTGTTGCATGTAGTTTGGAACAGCATCATTAACCTGTCAGGTTTGGATAGGGTAAGTTATTCGAGTATTCCGTTCTCAGTTCATTGTTTTTCATTCTGTATGTTTCTAAATAAATTTTGTTTGTTTAAACTTGGCAGTTGGACTATCTAATTCATTCTAGGAACATCCATTGTGCACTATCCTGAAACAAATAGCACAGTTACAGTCTGGGCTACCTGCTGAAAGATGTTTTGAGGGGTCGGGCCTGGACCATAAACCATTTGAAGTTTTTTTGCTTCAAATTCTAATTTTATCTTTTGCAACTCAAACATTCTGTCTATTTCTTTATCATCTTGGGAAAAGGGTTGACTTGGTGGTGCCAGCGTTGGACTGGAGTGAACAAAGTTAAAAATCAGACAGCACTAGGTTATAGTCCAACAGGTTTATTTGGAAGCACTAGCTTTCGGAGCACTGCTCTTTGATCAGGTGGTTGTGCAGGTTAATATCACGCTCACAGAATTTACAGACAAAGATATCCAGTATCATGGAGGTGTGATACAGTAAACAATATTAGATTAAAGCGTTCATCTTTTGAAATGGGATATGCTGGTTTCTGTTCTTTAATATTTTAATCGCAGAACTCCTTTTACATTACATTCTCAAGATAGCTCAATTTTTCAAATTATAGGTATGAAATCAGTCTGTGTTCCAGTGGTATATCAGACTGACAAACCCTCTGTATAGTTTTACACAGTTTTAGATAGATTCGTGCAGTTTTTGAGGAAAATAAAATGTAATTCTGCAAAAACAAATTCACCCAATTCGTACCTTTCATTGTGCGCATGCAGGAACTACAGATTGAGTGGGTGTGGGTGTGAGTGCACGTGATAGTGTGTGTATATGTGTGTGTGTAATCTTGATTAAATGTGCATGAGTTTGATGGGGTAGGTTTAGAGGGTGCATGTGTTGGTGTGAGTGCACTACACGTACTAATGCAATACGTAGAGTTTCTCCCATTCATTCATTTAAACAAACTGCACACGTTCATAGAATGAAACAGACTGCTCGTCTTAATTCAATATCAGTAGACCTTCTCTCATTTATTCACAAACACGAGCTTAACCTTTTCATTAATTGAAACAAATTGCATGCATTTAGTAATTGAATCGAAATTCTATCATTCATTGAATGAAACAAACTGCAAACAATAATTCCATGAAACGAACTGCACACGTTCATAGAATGAAACAGACTGCACGTGTTAATTCAACAAGTAAGGGTTCTCTCATTTATTCAAAAACTTGAGCTTAACACTTTCATTCATTGACACAAACTGCATGCATTTAGTCATTGAATCAAAATTCTATCATTCATTCCATGAAACAAACTGCACGTGTTATTTCAATGAGTAGAGCTTCTCTCATTTATTTCATGTCTCGAGCTGAACGCTTTCATTCAGTGAAATAAACTGCATTCATTCAAACATTGTGACAAACTTCAATCATTGATTCAATGAATCAGATGAGATACACTGATTCTTTAAAAGAAACTTAATTCATTTGTTTCCTGAATCCAACTGCATTCATTCAATGAAACAAACTGCACTCATTCATTCAGTGAAACACACCACGTACGAATCCAATGGGCAGAGCTTTTCCTATTCATTCATCGCACCAAACTGCAATTCATTCAATCATTGAATCAACCTTCGATAATGGATCAATCGTTATTCATTGATTCAATGAAAATAATATAACTCATTTGTTTCGTGAATCCAACTGCATTCATTCAAACAATGGAACAAACTGCATGCATTATTTCAATGAAACAGAGTGCACGTGTTAATTCAATGAGTAGAGATTCTCTCAGTCAATGTCTCGAGCTTAAGGTTTTCAATCAACAAAACAAACTGCATGCATTCAATCATTGAATTAAACTTCAATCGTTGATTCAATAAAACAAACGTTATTCATTGATTCAATGATACAAACTTAACTCATTCGTTTAGTGATTCCAAGTGCATCCATTCAATGAATCAAACTGCACTCATTCATTCAATGAAACACACTGCGCGTGCTAATGCAATGCGTAGAGCTTCTCCCATTCATTCATTGAAACAAACTGCACACGTTCATAGAAAGAAGCAGATTGCACGTGTTAATTCAATGAGTAGAGCTTCTCTCATTTATTCAAAAACTCAAACTTAACGCTTTCATTCATTGAAACAAACTGCATGCATTGAGTCATTAATTCAAAATTCTATCGTTCATTCACGGAAATAAACTGCACACATTCATTCAATGAAACCGACTGCATGCATTAGTTCAATGAGTAGAGCTTCTCTCATTTATTCCATGTCTCGAGCTGAACGCTTTCACTCAGTGAAACAAACTGCGTTCATTCAAACATTGTCAAACAACATTCATTGATTCAATGACTCAGACGTTATTCATTGATTCTTTGAAACAAACTTAACTCATTTGTTTCGTGAATTCAAATGCTTTCACTCATTCAATGAAACAGAGTGCATGTGGTAATTCTCCCTTCTCCCATGCAGATCATGTCTCGAGCTAAACGCTTTCAATCTATGAAACGAACTGCATTCATTCAATCATTGAATTCACCTTCAATCATTGATTCAATGAAACAAACTAAACTCATTTGTTTAGTGAACACAAGTGCATTCATTCATTCAATGAATCAAACTACACTCACTCATTCAAGGAAACACACTGCACGTGCTAATGCAATGCGTAGAGCTTTTCCCATTCATTTAATTAAACAAACTGCACACGTTCAAAGAATGAAACAGACTGCACTTGTTAATTCAATCAGTGGAGCTTCTCTCATTTATTCAAAAACTCGATCTTAACTCTTTCTTTAATTGAAACAAACTACATGCATTTAGTCATTGAATCAAAATTCTATCATTAATTCAATGACACAAACTGCAAACATGAATTCCATGAAACAAACTGCACACGTTCATAGAATGAAATAGACTGCATGTATTAATTCATTCAGTGGAGCTTCTCTAATTTATTCAAAAACTCGAGCTTAACGCTTTCAATCATTTAAAAAAACTGCATGCATTCAGTCATTGAATCAAAATTCTATCGTTCAATCACTGAAACAAACTGCACACATTCATTCAATGAAACTGACTGCATGTGTTGGTTCAATGAATAGAGCTTCTCGCATGTATTCCATGTCTCGAACTGAACGTTTTCATTCAGTGAAACCAACTGCGTTCACTCAAACATTGTGTCAAACAACAATCATTGATTCAATGAATCAGACGTTATTGATTGATTCTTTGAAACAAACGTAACTCATTTGTGTCGTGAATCCAAATGCATTCACTCATTCAATAAACAAACTGCATTCATTCATTCAATGAAACAGAGTGCACGTGGTAATTCAATAAGTTGCGCTTTTCTCATTCAGTCAGTCTCGAAATGAACGTTTCCAATCTATGAAACAAACTGCATTGATTCAATCATTGAATTCATCTTCAATCATTGAGTCAATGAATCGAACGTTATTCATTGATTCAATTAAACAAGCTGAACTCATTTGTTTAGTGAATCCAAGTGCATTCCTTCCTTCGAAGAATCAAACTGCACTCATTAATTCAATGAAAGACACTGCACGTGCTAATGCAAAGCGTAGAGCTTCTAACATTCATTCATTTAAACAAACTGCACACGTTTATAGAATGAAAGAGACTGCACATGTTAATTCAATCAGTAGAGCTTCTCTCATTTATTCAAAAACTCGAGCTTAACTCTTTCATTAATTGAAACAAACTGCATGTACTTAGTAATTGAATCTAAATTCTATCATTCATTCAATGAAACAAACTGCAAACATTAATTCCATGAAACAAACTGCATACGTTTATAGAATTAAACAGACTGCACGTTTTAATTCGATCAGTAGAGGTTCTCTCATTTATTCAAAGACTCGAGCTTAACGCTTTCATTCATTGAAACAAACTGCATGCATTTACTCATTAAATCAAAATTCTACCATTCAGTAAAATGAACCAAACTGCACTCATTCATTCAATGAAACTGACTGCATGTGTTAGTTCAACCAGGAGAGCTTCTCTTATTTATTCCATGTCTCGAGCTGAACGATTTCATTCAGTAAAATAAACCGCATTCATTCAAACATTGAGACAAACTTCAAACATTGATTCAATGAATCAGATGTTATTCATTGATTCGTTGAAACAAAATTAGCTCACTTGTTTCGTGAATCCGACTCAATGAAATAGAGTGCACGTGGTAATTCAATAAGTAGAGATTCTCTCAGTCAGTTAATGTCTCAAGCTTAACGCTTTCAATCAACGAAACAAAATGCATTCATTCAAGCATTGAATTCATCTTCAATCATTGATTCAATAAATCAAACGTTAGTCATTGATTCAATGAAACAAACTTCACTCATTTGTTTAGTAAATCAAAGTGCATTCATTAATACAATGAATCAAGCTACACTCATTCATTCCATGAAACACATTGTACGTGCTCATGCAATGCGTAGAGCTTTTCCCATTCATTCAGTGAAACAAACTGAAAACATTAATTCAATGAAACAGACGGCATGTGTTAATTCAATGACAAGAGCTTCTCTCATCAATACAGTGTCTCGATCCTGACGCTTTCATTCAATGTAACAAACTGTAGTTCATTCAATCATTAAATTAAACTTCAATAGTTGATTCAATGAATCGAACATTATTCATTGATGTAATGAAACAAGCTTAACTCATTTGTTTTTTTAATCCAAGTGCATTCATTCATTCAATGAAACACACTGCACGTGCTAATGCAATGTGTAGAGCTTCTAACAATCATTCAATTAAACAAACTGCACACGTTCATAGAATTAAACAGACTGCACGTTTTAATTTAATCAGTAGAGGTTCTCTCATTAATTCAAAAACTCGAGCATAACACTTTCATTCATTGAAACAAACTGCATTAATTTAGTCATTGAATCAAAATTCTATCATTCATTCAATGAAATAAACTGCACACATTAATGCAATGAAACTGACAGCACGTGTTAATTCAATGAGTAGAGCTTCTCACATTTATTCCATGTCTCGAGCTGAACGCTTTCATTCAGTGAAATAAACTGCATTCATTCAAACGTTGTGACCTTCTTCAATCATTGATTTAATGAATCAGATGTTATTCATTGATTCGTTGAAACAAAATTTTCTCATTTGTTTCCTGAATTCAAATGCATGCATTCATAAATGAAACAAACAGCATGCATTCTTTCAAGGAAACAGTTTGCACGTGGTAGTTCAATGTACGCTGTGTAACATTTTCTCAAAACAAAGAAAAAAGGAATTCAGGACCGTAACCTCAGAATCTTAGAATGATGGCATCATACAGGACAGAGATGGTGCATCGATCGTGTAATTGGACCTCCACAATTACAAAACGTTTTGGGTATTCCCACCTCAGCTACCCTCTCAGGCAGTGCAGTGCAGACCCCTATCATCCTCTGGGTAGTATTTACCTTCCAAACCTCCTCCCTTTCAACTTAACATTATTCCACTTTGTTATTGGCCGTTTGACGCAGGGCAATTACTGTTTTCAATCCCACCCACCCACACCCCTCATAGTCTTATCCACCCAGATCGCTGCTGTAAATAAAGCAGCCTGAGCTTATCCAGCCTCCCTCTTCACAGCTGCATTGCTACAAGCCAAGCAACATTCTGGGGAATCTCCTTTGCACTCCCTCCAGGACAATCACATCCTTCCTGCTTTTGAACCTTCCAGCTCAGTAAACAAACCTACATTCAGAACCTCAACCTGAGCTACAAATCTGCTGAAAACTCACTAACATCCTTCCTAAGGTGCAGGCACCAGAACTGCACGCAATATTCCAATTGTGGCCTAAACAATGTCCTCATTATTCTAGGATTTTAAGGGGTTTCCAAGAAAGGAGATGAGGGCAGTGTGGTAGTCATTGTCTATGTCGTGTTTAGCAAAGCCTTTGACAAAGCATCTCTTTGTAGGTTGTTGAGTAAGGATAAATCTCACTGGATCCAGGGAGAGTCAGCCAACTGGATACAAAATTGGCTTGAGGGTAGATGACAGAGGATGTTGGTAGAGTGATGTTTTCCAGGCTGGAGCCCTGTGACCTGCTCTGTGTCACAGGGATCAGTGCTGGGTCCACTGTTATTCATTATTTATATAAACGATATATTTGAGAACTTAGGAGGCTTAGTTAGTACGTTTGCGGTAGACATTAAGATTGGTGGTAAGTAGGGAGTGCAGGAGACCATCTGGAAATACAGCAAAATCTTGAACAACTGAACCAGTGGGCTTAGGAATGGCAGATGGAGTTTAATTTAGATAAATGTATTGCATTTGGTGGGTCAAAACAGAACAGGATTTACACAGACAATGGTAGGGCCCTGAGGAATGTTGTAGAATTAATGCTTCCTTCATCAGTCAGAGCAGTGAGTATATGAGTTGAAAAATCTTGTTGCAGCTGTACATGATGCTGGTTAGGCCACATTTGGAGTACTGCATGCGGTTCTGGTCACTCGACTATAGAAAGGGTATTATAAAACTAGAAACATGCAGAGAAGATTTACTAGGTTGCTAGGTAGACTTGAAGGTTTGAGTTATGAGGAGAGACTGAAGAGGCTCAAACTTTTTTTTTCCCTTTGGAGCATAGGAGACATAGGGTTGATGTTAAGTGGATGAAGTTAAAAATCACGTAATACAAGGTTCTAGTCCCACCAGTCTATTTGAAAGTACAAGCTTTTGGAGCACTGCTCCTTCATCAGGTATCTAGTGGAGTAGGTCCATAGGACACAGAATTTATAAGTAAAAGATCAAAGTGTCATACAACTGATGCAATGTATTAGATAAATCTAGATGATTGATCAGTCTTTAATCATTTGGAATAGGGATACAGGTTTCAATTGATTAAAATGTAAATCCCAGAAAAGTTTCAAGTCACAGTCCTCAGATAACTGAAGGATTAAAAAGGGTAGCATCTCAGCTCAGATAATGCATTAAAGTTGTGAGGTTAGAGGCTGTCTGTAGGTAAAAAAATGAGGGCTGCAGATGCTGGAGATCACAGTTGAAAATGTGTTGCTGGTTAAAGCACAGCAGGTTAGGCAGCATCCAAGGAATAGGAAATTCGACGTTTCGGGCATAAGCCCTTCATCAGGAATGAGGAGAGTGTGCCAAGCAGGCTAAGATAAAAGGTAGGGAGGAGGGACTTGGGGGAGGGGCGATGGAGATGTGATAGGTGGAAGGAGGTCAAGGTGAGGGTGATAGGCCGGAGTGGGGTGGGGGCAGAGAGGTCAGGAAGAAGATTGCAGGTTAGGAGGGCGGTACTGAGTTGAGGGAACCGACTGAGACAAGGTGGGGGGAGGGGAAATGAGGAAACTGGAGAAATCTGAGTTCATCCCTTGTGGTTGGAGGGTTCCCAGGCGGAAGATGAGGAGCTCCTCCTCCACCCGTCGTGATGTTGTGTTCTGCCGGTGAAGGAGTCCAAGGACCTGCATGTCCTGCATGGGAGGGAGAGTTAAAGTGTTGAGCCACGGGGTGGTTGGGTTGGTTGGTCCGGGCGTCCCTGAGGTGTTCTCTGAAGCGTTCCGCAAGTAAGCGGCCCGTCTCCCCAATATAGAGGAGGCCACATCGGGTGCAGCGGATGCAATAGATGATGTGTGTGGAGGTACAGGTGAACTTGTGGCGGATATGGAAGGATCCCTTGGGGCCTTGGAGGGAAGTGAGGGAGGAGGTGTGTGTGCAAGTTTTACATTTCCTGCGGTTGCAGGGGAAGGTGCCGGGAGTGGAGGTTGGGTTGGTGGGGGGTGTGGACCTGACGAGGGAGTCACGAAGGGAGTGGTCTTTGCGGAACGCTGATAGGGGAGGGGAGGGAAATATATCCCTGGTGGTGGGGTCCGTTTGGAGATGGTGGAAATGACGGTGGATGATACGTTGTATACGGAGGTTGGTGGGGTGGTAGGTGAGAACCAGTGGGGTTCTGTCTTGGTGGCGGTTGGAGGAGCGGGGCTCATCCTCTTGCAAGGATGCCTTCCTTGAAGAAGCTCTCTTCCTCCCTCTACAAGGATTTCAGTGAGTCTCTCTCTCACTGCACCCCCCAGGTCATCTCCTCTGCACAGAAACTCTTCAGCCACGTTCTCAAACAGACTCGCTACCACAGCCACATCTCCTTCCTCAGCACCTGCCTACGGAACCGACTGATCCCACACGGACTCCGAACTACATTCCAACTAACAAAATTTGGACCCAACCAGGACAACTTGTACCTACAACAAATCTGAAGCCTCCAGCATCAGACCTCCCTCCGGATCCTCGGCTCCACCCTTGCAGCCATGCGTCGCTACCTACATTCCCTGCAATCAGCCCTACCCCAGCTCAGGGCAACACTCTCACAGACCTGCAAAGGACCCCTGCTGGTCTTCATCTACAGAAGAATCGACACGCTAAACAAACAGTTCTGCCTAGCCATATCAGAAATTAAAGACAGTAAGTACCGAAAACTCTCATGTACTTACCCCCACACTCGTGGTTCCTCAACTGTTTCAGAATCTTCTATCGGCCTGTCGGACGCCATTAAACATGTGGCCGCTACAGCACTCGTGGCACCAACGGCCGCTGCCGACCGTGACGTCACTTCCACCCCCACCCACCTCGGAGCCTCTGCGATCGCCACCCAAACAACCGCCCCGGCGATCACCGCACAGACAACCGCTTCCACGATCGCCAGGAAGATCGCCGACGGACTCGCGACCCCCGCGGCTACCGGGAATGACTACGGTTCTTTCGTCGCCACAACCGTTTCCGCCCCTTCGGTTGCCGTCGCCGCAGCCACTTCCGCCCCCACTGACATCACTAACCTGCAGGACCACAACGCCTCAGGTTTCTCCGCCCCCACGCCTTCTTTCGTCACTACACGTAACCCCGCCCTCACACAAACCTTCGTCACCACGCATAACACCGCCCCCACGCCGACTTTCGCCACCACACGTAACCCCGTCCCCACGCTTATTTCCGTCACGACGCATGACGCCGCACCCACGCTTGACCCCGCCCCCACACCGTGCAACGTCACCACGTCTAACCCCGCCCCTACATCGATCTCTGTCCCCGCCCCTAACGCCGTCCCCACCCCTAGCTCCAGTCCCACACCAGTTCCTAGCTACCAGCCTTGCCGGATCTTCACCATCCCTCCAGACCTCCCCCTCTCTGAGGATGAAAGATGAGTCCTTAGCAGAGGCCTCACCTTCATTCCCCTACGCCCTCGAATCAATGAGTTCAACACGCAGCGAGATATTGAACAATTCTTCCACCGCCTTCGCCTCCGTGCCTACTTTCACAACCAAGACTCCCGCCCACCCTCTGAAGACCCCTTCTCCCGCCTCCAACGCACCCCATCCACCTGGTCACCCCGTGCTGGCCTCTTGCCCCCCCTCGATCTATTTATAGCCAACTGCCGCCGTGACATTAACCGACTCAACCTGTCCACCCCTCTCACCCACTCCAACCTCTCACCCTCAGAACTTGCAGCCCTCCACTCCTTCCGCTCCAATCCCAACCTTACCATCAAACCGGCAGACAAGGGAGGCGCGGTAGTAGTTTGACGCACCGACCTTTATACCGCTGAGGCCAAACGCCAGCTCGCGGACACCTCCTCTTATCGCCCCCTCGACCACGACCCCACCTCCCACCACCAAACCATCATCTCCCAGACCATCCATAACCTCATCACCTCAGGGGATCTCCCATCCACCGCCTCCAACCTCATAGTCCCACAACCCAGCACCGCCCGTTTCTACTTCCTGCCCAAAATCCACAAACCTGAATGCCCCGGCCGACCCATTGTCTCAGCCTGCTCCTGCCCCACCGAACTCATCTCCGCATACCTTGACACGGTTCTGTCCCCTTTAGTCCAAGAACTCCCCACCTACGTTCGGGACACCACCCACGCCCTCCACCTCCTCCAGGATTTTCGCTTCCCCGGTCCCCAACGCCTTATTTTCACGATGGACATCCAGTCCCTGTACACCTCCATCCCCCATCAAGAAGGACTCAAAGCCCTCCGATTCTTCCTTTACCGCCGCACCAACCAGTACCCTTCCACTGACACCCTCCTTCGACTGACTGAACTGGTCCTCACACTGAATAACTTCTCTTTTCAATCCTCCCACTTCCTCAAAACTAAAGGAGTTGCCATGGGAACCCACATAGGCCCCAGCTATGCCTGTCTCTTCATAGGATATGTGGAACAGTCCATCTTCCGCAACTACACTGGCACCACCCCCCACCTCTTCCTCCGCTACATCGATGACTGTATCGGCGCTGCCTCATGCTCCCACGAGGAGGTTGAACAGTTCATCAACTTTACTAACACCTTCTATCCCGACCTCAAATTCATCTGGACTGTCTCAGACTCCTCCCTCCCCTTCCTAGACCTTTCCATTTCTATCTCAGGCGACCGACTCAACACAGACATCTACTATAAACCGACTGACTCCCACAGCTATCTGGACTAAACCTCCTCCCACCCTGCCCCCTGTAAAAACTCCATCCCATATTCCCAATTCCTTCGTCTCCACCGCATCTGCTCCCAGGAGGACCAGTTCCAACACCGCATAGCCCAGATGGACTCCTTCTTCAAGGACCGCAGATTCCCCCCAAAAGTGATCGATGATGCCCTCCACCGCATCTCCTCCACTTCCCGCTCCTCTGCCCTTGAGTCCCGCTCCTCCAACCGCCACCAAGACAGAACTCCACTGGTTCTCACCTACCACCCCACCAACATCCATATACAACGTATCATCCGCCGTCATTTCCGCCACCTCCAAACAGACCCCACCACCAAGGATATATTTCCCTCCCCTCCCCTATCAGCGTTCCGCAAAGACCACTCCCTTCGTGACTCCCTCGTCAGGTCCACAACCCCCACCAACCCAACCTCCACTCCCGGCACCTTCCCCTGCAACCGCAGGAAATGTAAAACTTGCGCCCACACCTCCTCCCTCACTTCCCTCCAAGGCCCCAAGGGATCCTTCCATATCCGCCACAAGTTCACCTGTACTTCCACACACATCATCTATTGCATCCGCTGCACCCGATGTGGCCTCCTCTATATTGGGGAGACGGGCCGTTTACTTGCAGAACGCTTCAGAGAACACCTCAGGGACGCCCGGACCAACCAACCCAACCACCCCGTGGCTCAACACTTTAACTCTCCCTCCCACTCCACCGAGGACATGCAGGTCCTTGGACTCCTCCACCGGCAGAACACAACAACACGACGGCTGGAGGAGGAGCTCCTCATCTTCCGCCTGGGAACCCTCCAACCACAAGGGATGAACTCAGATTTCTCCAGTTTCCTCATTTCCCCTCCCCCCACCTTGTCTCAGTCGGTTCCCTCAACTCAGTACCGCCCTCCTAACCTGCAATCTTCTTCCTGACCTCTCCGCCCCCACCCCACTCCGGCCTATCACCCTCACCTTGACCTCCTTCGACCTATCACATCTCCATCACCCCTCCCCCAAGTCCCTTCTCCCTACCTTTTATCTTAGCCTGCTTGGCACACTCTCCTCATTCCTGATGAAGGGCTTATGCCCGAAACGTCGAATTTCCTATTCCTTGGATGCTGCCTAACCTTTTGTGCTTTAACCAGCAACACATTTTCAACTAGAGGCTGTCTGTATCCCAGCCTAGAGTCAGGCTAGTTTTATTTCCAAAGTAGGAATTTTTAAAATGTTGACTGACTGCCTACAGATTGTGTGCTTTTTGTACAAAATAGAATTTGTCTGCAAATACAAATCTGCAAATACAAACTCACTCCATAGACTTACACATGTCTGTGCGTGCGTATGTATGTGTGTGAGGAAGATGTAAAGTGTGCACGGGCATTGTAAGGGAGAGAGAATGTTCGTGTGTGTGCATGTGACATGACATGAGGTAAACCCCTCTGTCAATTTAAACCAGCCACGCACAAAATGCTCACCTTGCTTTTAGCTAAATACTTTTCTTGTAATCTGTTAAATTTCGAGTGTAGAGAACTGCCCCAGATCTCACTATTTAAAGTAAAATTAATGATTTTATTCCTTAAATCCAAAAGAAAACATGAGACGGCAACTATTTCAAACTCCCTTCTCTTAAAACTACCTTTTACCTCTCCCTCTTCAATACTAGTCTGATAAAAACTCCAAATAAAATTTACAAAAAAACACCTTATTTTTTCAAGACAGCTTTCGGTTCTTCTCTGTAGATCCTTTTTTTCTTTCTTCTTCGGTATTCTGCTTCCCAGATCTTTGATTGATAAAAGGACCTTTCCAAGAGCAGGTCTTTCTGTAAGCAGTCTCCACGTGTTGGTGCTGGCTGCTCTTTGTGCTCTGGTTAACTGTTCAAAATGTCTGATATTTACACCCCAAAACATCGGATCATCTCATTGGTTGAGTGTTGTCAAAACATTATTTTCAAAGTCGATTGGATTTTGCAATTTGGGGCCATAGTTTAAGCTCATTAGCCAAATTTGGATTTGTTGTGTACCATTGCAACACAGCTCCAGATAATTGTTTCAATCCAGTGTTACAATTTAAAATCATTCAGAACACTTTGTACCAGCCAATAATTTCAGCTCCCTTAAAAGTACTGTACACATCTACAACTTCATACCATAAGTGACACCTTGTTCAGGTCACACAGCCTGTCTGTTCTTTCCCGGGGATTCTAGCCAAAAAGGCCGAAACTCGTGAAAGCTCTTGGATTATGACCACAAAATGTTTGCTTGACAAACAAGTTGTCTGCTTTAAAATGATTGCTGCTTTATTCTTTTAAATAATTGTCAGTAATAATACATTTTAATCCTTCAAATATTTTGTCCTTTTTGTAATCATTACATTATTCTATCTTTAATTACTGCCCTAGTAGACAGTGTTAATCTTCCACAGCAATAATAGTTAAAATAGGTTTTGGAGTTTGGTGGGGGTTGGGGTGGGAGGGGGTGTAGGTTTGGGGTGGGATGGCAAAAGAGAAGAAGCAAAAAGATGGGGATCGAAATGACAGGATCCTCACTAACTGTCATTGCAAAGCAATCATACTGATAGAAAATGGTGACCGAGATTTTAAAAAGTGAGGTTCTTTGTCCTGCCCCCAGCACTGTTTACAGGGTGCATGGCTATTTTCAGATTCTGAATGAATTCTGTCTGGTTTCCCATCGTTAATCCGACTATGGCCAGTTACTCTCAGTTTCAGCAAACAGACCTGGAGTCAAGTGACTCATTCATTGGTTTTTCAGAAATTCAAGTCCAGCCCAGTTTCAGTGGGAAGACACTGGGAAGTGTCCTCTGGCTGTTGATGTGATGTGCCCTACATCTCAGGGGACTGCTATATCCCGAGATCTCTCCAGTAAATAAAAACTCACTGTGTCTGTTGTTGATGAGCAATCTTTATGAACATGACAAATCTCCAACATATTAACAGGCCATCACAGAGAAAGCTTTTGTTGAAGGGCTGGAGGATGATGCAGAAATAGAGAGGAGTGGAGTGCTGGAGGAGGTTACAGAGATGAGGAGAGGTGTAGGAGCTATGGGAGGTTAAAGAGATAGAGCAAGATTGAGAGCTGGAGGAGATTACAGAGATTAGCAATTGTCAGTGCAATGATAGGGTTGTGTTTTGGGGCAGGATGAAGTCATAAAAATATGGAGAGGTGCGTGTCCCAGAGAAGGTTACAAGGAAAGGGAAGGGTGTCGGGGCTGGAGGGGGTTACAGAGATAGAGAGGGAGGTAGCAGCTAGAGGAGGTTAAAGTGATAGGGAGGGATGTAGCAGCTGGAGGCGGTTACAGAGATAGGGAGGGCTGTAGTGACTGGAGGAGGTTACAGAGATAGGAAGGGATGTAGGAATGACAGGAAGTTACAGAGATGGGAAAAGTTGTAGGGGCTGGAGGAGGTAACACAGATAGGGGGGGTAGTGGTGACGTATGTTAATTCTCAGCTTCTTCCAACCACTGGTGATCACTAGTTAGTGGACAGTAGTGACAAATGTTTACTGAGTATTGAATTAGAATTACAATCGTTGTCATATGTACTCATGTAGAGGAATACATAAGTACAATGAAAAGTGTACAAAGTCACCATTCTCTGGTGCCATCTTGGTTACAAAATCAGAATTTAAAAAACGATAGCAGTAGAAATGACAGAAGGCCAAGGGTAAGAAAACGTTTTAAAGTCTAAGGTAAAACAAGGACTGCAGATGCTGGGAACCAGATTCTAGATTAGAATGGTGCTGGAGAAACATCACTTTAAAGTCTAAGTTATATTTCCGTGAAGGTGTTTGGTCCATGATACAGACACCTGACCTTGACATGGCCTGGAGTCTGGGTCAGACTCCCATCAATCACCAGAAGGAGCCACATTCACTAGGCCAGACGAACAGGAGGCTGCAGCCATTCCCCACGTCCCCCACTGCCATGCTGATGCCACTGAGTAACCCACAGAAAAAGGCTTACCAAGAGAAAGTGCAAAAAAATTGTGGCAATCCCATCACTGCCCAGCACTGGTACACCCTACTGTCGATGTCTGGAAGAGCTGTGTGCATTCTGGAATATGTAATCGTAGTGAAGCCCCTTGTATTGGACAGGTCAAAGTGTGACCTCACAGAACAAATGTGACCTCACCGCGTACATCACAGAGACCTGACATCACAATCGGTTTGTAAACTGGCTTCATCTGAGGCACGAGGATGCACGAGGAAACACAGGGAAAGCAAGGTCACTACACTAACTATGTCTCAGGCTGATCTGTCTGGGAGTCAGCGTGATCAGAGAGAAGATCAAAACAGCTACACTTTACACAACACGATGCTGTGAAAAGACAATCAGTGACATGATTAGACAGAAGATGGTGAGGTTTGAAAGGTTAATCTAAAATTCTTCCTCTTGCACTGACTGAAGATTTGGGGGAATGGAAAATTAATGATCAGAGATTTATTCTGTGGACATTTAGAACTTATTTGAAATTAGAATTTATTTAAACTGGTAAGATATCCAGAACTGAGTCTGAAATTTCTCCTCTCCTCACCAATCCCGACGTTGCTGGAGAATAAGATTGGGAGGGATAAAGTTGCTGAAAGAGGTTACAGCAATAGGGAGGGGAGTATGTAGTGGATGCAGAGATAGGGAAAAGTTTGGACTTGGAGAAGATAACAGTGACATGGAGAGGTTTATCCGCCGTGTCCCTACAAGGATCTGTGGATTTATATCCCAAATACAAACTGATCTTCATTACTTGCCATAGTCCTAGTTTTCCTGGGGTCGTTCTTGTTTGCCTTCCCCAAGTATATAACCTCTCACTATTTACCAAGTTGAGTTCCATTTACCATTGCTCTGCAGAGCTGACCAATCTGTTGATATTCTCTTTCAGTTTACAGCCCCTTCTCAGTCATGACCACCCGACCAATTTTCATGTATATGCAAACATTTTGATCATATCACCTGCACTTATTTCCAGATCCTGAGAATCCACCATAAATAGCAAAGGCCTTTGCACCACACTCTATGCAATCCCACTGAAAACAGACTTCATGTCATAGAAACATCTTTCTACTATCTTCCTCTGTTTCCTGCCTCTCATCTATTTTGCCATTTTGCCTTGCATATCATGGGTGTTTACTTGATCAGTCTTCAATTAAGGAATTAATCAAAAGTTTGCTAAAACCCATGTATATTAAATCAAATGCATCAATAATTTCGGTTTCCTCCTCATGTTTGTCAAAAAGCAACCTTCCCTTCATATTTTGTTGCTGCTGTCATTGATTAACATGTGAATTGACACATAGTATTTCTAATAACTTCCCCATCACTGTGGTTACCCTGATTGGGCTCCAAATTCTTGGTCTACTACTTCTTCCATTACACATGGAATCATAGAGTCTCTACAGAGAAGGAAGAGGTCATTTGGCCCATCGAGTCCACACAGACCCTAGAGTGCACATCCCTGGACATTCAACTGTGGCCTGCGTATTTTTACAATAATGAGAGGAAACTGGAGTACACAGAGGAAACCTATACAGACACTAGGAGACTGTGCAAACTCCACATAGACAGTATCCTACGGTTGGAATTGAATTCAGGTCCTTAGCACAGTGAGGCAGCAGTGTTAACTACTGATCCACAGTATCACCCTGAATTGTTGTTATTGCTGTACAATGTTAGCACTTCACCTGTGGAAAGAGAAGATTTGAAAATGGCCTGTCATTTTAATTCTCTACCTTGCCCTTATGCTGACATTTCTGATCTTGATATACTGCACTGTTCCAGTTATGCTCAACGTAAGCTTCAGAAACAGTCCCAATCTTGCAATTTTGCAGCTTCTTGATCAAAACTGGGTTCAACAATTCTGACAGCTAACTCTTATCTCCATTTGTTTCTGTTTCTTTGTTTGTTTCTTTTTGATTCCCTTCAGTCAGCGGGCAACCTGCCCCAGGCACATTCTCAGTTTCTCTGAACCTTTTCTTGCTCCATTTCTCATTCCCTTTGACCCACGAAGACTCACTCTTCTTTCAGTCAATCCCTCTTGTCTCCACCTCCATAGACCTTCCTTTTGACATTTCCAAACCCAGTCCTTCCTCAGTCCTGTTACATCTCCAACTGTTCCTTGTTCTAATGAAAGCTTACAGTCTCCAAGCATTATCTCAATTCCTCTCTGCGCAGATGCTGCTTGATCAGGCGGACGTCATTCAAACAGATTCTCATTCCATTGCAGTTCAGCCTGCAGGATATAATGCACATGGACAACTGGTCAACAGGAACTATTTTACTAAATGAAGCTGAGTCAGATAAGGGTGTTATCAGACAAAATCTTTCAACACCAATAAGCATTTGAGAAATAGCTTAGAAAATGTTGCCAAACTTACAATTCACCCTCTGTATTCCTTGAACTTGTTAGAATGTCCCACAGCAGCAAAGTGCTCAGGATATACCAATGAACCTTTTCATATGCAAAATCACCATTGAACCCTGTTTATCAGCATCACATTTCCTAGGTGGAGGGTTCCCAGTTTCTCTACAGTTTAAAGAGGCATCTCGCTGAATGGCACATATCAGAACTCTCCTCAGGGGACACTGCCTGTCAGTGACCATACTAATTGCCAAATATACTCAGCATCTCAGAGAGAATAGGTGCAAGTATACACAATGAAGGGCTCAAGCTTATGACCTGATATCACAACTGAAGGAAGCTGGAATAGGTTGAAACCAAGAGTTCTTGAATTTGCTTAATGCTCAGAATGTCTGAGAAGGGTGGGAGCAGGGGACAGCAGATGTCATGATGCAAAAGACAAAGTCAGTTGTAATTCTTACAAACCAAGGAACCACAGTATGTACCCGGATGAGTTTGTGATTGTCAATCTGCATCCAGATCTCTGAAGGCAACAAGAGGGAAAACAATCTTCAGTTGTTTTTGAATATGACTTTATTCAGTTGGTCAAGATTAGAGTGGTGCTAGCAAAGCACAGCAGGACAGGCAGCATCCAAGGAGAAGGAAAATCGATGTTTCAGGCAGGAGCCATTCATCAGCCCTTCAACACTCTCTAATCTTGACTCTGATCTCCAGCATCTGCAGACTTAACTTTTGCCTTTATTCAGTTCGTGTCTTTTAATACTGATCATAGGACTCTGGAGGAAGGGGCATCATGCTGGACCCATTTTAATTCAATCACATGGTTTACTCTGCTATTGCATGTGCTTTTCGAGCCACCATAACCACCCACTGCGGGTCTAGATTCGCATCTATATTTTAATTTAAGTCATCTGTATATATCACAAACAGCAGAGCTCCCAGTATGGATCCCTGGGCAACACTACTAGTCACAGACCTCCAGGCTGAAAAACATTCCCTCTGCAAGTCAATTCTGAATCCACACGGCCAAGTTACCGTGGATCCAACACATCTTTTGGATGAGCATACCATGAGGGACTTTGTTGTAAGCCTTACTAAAATCCATGTAGAAAAACTCCACAACTCTATCCTCATCGATCACCTTTGTCACCTCTTTGAAAAGTTCAATCATGTTAATAAGGCAAGACCTACCTCGCACAAAGCCATGCTGGCTGTTCCTAATTAGGGAATGCTTTTCCAAATGCACATAAATCCTATGCTGAAGAATTCTATCCAATAGCTTCCCAACCACTCATGTGAGACCCATGTGATTCCTGGATTGTCCCTATTTTCCTTCTTAAACAGAGGATCAACATTAGTTGCTTTCCAGTCCTCCGGGACATCTCCAGTGGCTAGTGAGGGTACAAAGATTTTTTCCAACGCCCCAGGGATCACCACTCTTGCCTCTTTCTCTACCTCAGGGCATCTCCACCGTAATGATCTTCAAGGAATCTCATACTTCTTATGTGATCTCAAAATGCCCTAGTGCATCAGCATGCTCCACACAAATCTCACTAACTTCTACATCCTTTTCCTGGGTAAATATTGATGCAAAGTACTCACTTAGGATATCACCCACATCCTCTGTCAAGCACAAGTTGCCTCCTTTATCCTTGAGTGGTCCTACCTTCCCCCAAGATATCCTCTGATTTTTAATGTATTATAGAATGCCTCGGGATTCTCTTTAACCCAACTTGCCAAAGTCATTTCAAGGTCCCTGTTTGCTCTTTGTTCACTATATTCCCAAAGAGGCCTCACGAATGTCCTACTCAACCTCAACGTGACTTCCCAACATCTCCGCTCAAAGAGCTGAACAAAGAACAAACGCATGTTAAAAGCCTTTAAAACCACCATATTTAAATGTGATGTAAACTTCAAAGAATTGTGGATGTGCACTCCTAGATCCATCTATTCTGCAATACTACACAAGGCCCTACGATTAATTACATAAGAATTATGTCCTACATCCCCTCGAACCCCCTGTTCGACAACACTACTCAAAATCGGGCCTCAAGATGAATTGTATAAGCCCTAACCTTGTTTATTGTGCCAAATTACACATTTATCCAGATTGAATTCCATCTGCCATTTTTCAGCCCATTGACCCATTTGCTCAAGATCCCTTTGTAATCTTAGTAAAACTTCTTTACTATCTACTTTTCCACCAATATTGATGTCGTCTGCAAACACATGCCTTTTGTATTCTCATCCAAATCATTGATGTAAGTGACAAACTATAGAGGACACAGAATCGATCCCTGTGGAACTCCACTGGTTACAGGTTTCCAGTCCAAAAGCAAACCCCCACAACCACTCGCTGTCTCCTGCCATTAAGCCAATTATGTATCCAATTGTCAAGCTCATCCTGAATCCCATGTGACAACTTTACTAATTAGTCTACCACGCGGAACCTTATCAAAGACTTTACGGAAGTCAGGTAAACAGTATCTACTGCTCTGCCTTCATCAATCTTCTTTGGTAACGTTCTCAAAAAGTTTAAAAAAAAACAAAGTTGTAAGATGCATTTTTCCTCGTACGAGGAAACCAGGCTGACTATCCTCAACCTATTTTTCCTTCTCTAAAGGTCCATAAATCCTATCTTTTAGCATAACTCCAAATAATTACCCAAGACTGAAGTCAGTCTCACAGGTCTATAGTTCCCCAGCTTTCCCTTACAAGCTTTGTAGACAAAGGAACAACACTAATCACCTTCCAGTTATCAGACACCTTGATGTTAATATTTCTGCTTGGAGTTCTGTAATTTCCTCCCTTACTTCCGACTATATTCTAGGATGCATTAGATCAGGCTGTGGAGATTTATCCATCTTTGTATTCTCTGAGACCTCCCGAACGTCCTGCTCAGTAGTCTGAAATATTTTTTAAACATGAAAATTTCATTTTCTGTGCTCTCTCGCCACCATTTCTTTCTCCACAGTAAAAACTGATGCAATATCTTCATTTAGTATCTCTCCCATCTCCTGGGGTTCAACACAAAGATGACCTCCTCGATCTTTAAGGACCATTACCCTCTCTCCAGTTAACTTCTTGCTCTTCATGTATTTGTAGAATTTCTTTGGATTATCCATAAATTTACCAAACATTGCACGTAAGATTACTAGGGAAAACTATACTTTCCCTAGTAAACTTTTCAGAAATATGTTTTCCATTTGCAGTATTAAGGTATTCCTTATTCATTAATCTTGAAATATATTCTTCAAAGAACAAAACAACCTGCATGATTAGCACCACATTTCAGAAACTTCCACTTTCTCAAGCACTGATATTTAGTAACAGCAGTAGTGTGCACTGTCTACACGATGTACCTCAGAAAGTCACCAAAGATTCTCAGACAGCACATCCCAAGACCACTTCCGTTGGAAGGACAGCGGAGGCAGGTACATGGGAGCACCACCACCTGCAAGTTTCCATCCAAACGATTCACCATCTTTACTTGAAAATATATTGCACTTCCTTCAGTGTTTCTGGGTCGGAATTCTGGAATTTTCTACAGATGTATCTACAGCATACGGGCTGCAGTAGTTCAAGAAGGCAGCTTATCACCACGCCCATGTTTCTGGGTGTAATCAGTTGCTCATGTTATAGAATCATAGAATGTTACAGTACAGAAGAAAGCTATTTGACCCATCGTATAGGTGCCAGATACTGAAAGAGCTGCCAGCTAGTCCCACTATCAAACCCCATCTCTGTAGGCCTCGAACCTCATCATGTGCATTAATATATCCAACTGGTTTTTGAAATTTCCTTTGGAATCCGCCTCCACCACTCTCCCAGGCAGTGCATTCCAAATCCTAACAGCTTTCCAAATAAAAGACATTTCTCCACATCTCACTGCAAGCCCTTTTGTTGACAATCTTGAAAGTCTAACCACTAGTTACTGAAATACCAATCAGTGAAAATATCATTCATTACCTTGTCAAAATTGCTCCTAATTTTGGACCCTTAATAAAGGTCAATTAGAGTCATAGAATCATAGAGATGTACAGCATGGAAACTGACCCCTCAGTCCATGCCAACCAGATATCCTAATCTAATCGAGTGGGCCAGCACTTGGCCCATATCCCTCTAAACCCTTCCCATTCATATACCCATTAAAATTCCTTTTAAATGTTGTCATTACACCAGCCTTCACTACTTCCTCTGACAGCTCAATTCATACATGCAACACCCTCGTGGGAATGAGTTGCCCCTGAGGGCGCTTTTAAATCTTTTCCCTCTCACCCTAAACCTATGTCCTTTAGTCCTGGGCTTTTTCTCTTCACCCTATCCATGCCTCTCATGATTTTATAGACCTCTATAAAGTCACCCCTCAGCCTCCGACGCTACAGGGAAAATAGCCCTAGACTATTCAACCTCTAACTGGAGCACAAATCCTCCAACCTTGACAACATCCTTCCAAATCTTTTCTGAACCATTTTAAGTTAACAACATCCTTCCGATCGGAAGAGACCAGATTTGAACCCAATATTCAAACAGTGGTATAACCATAATCCTGTCAGCCATAACATGACCTCCCAACTCCAGTAATCAGTAATAAGGCCAATAAAGACAATCATACCCAACACCTTCTTCACTGTCCTATCTATCTGTGACTCCACTTTCAAGGAACTATGAACCTGCACTTCAAGGTTGTTTTGTTGAGCAACACTCCCCAGGACCTTATACAAGTCTGCTCTGATTTGCTTTTCCAAAATGCAGCACCTCAAATTTATCTAAATTAAACTCAATCTGCCAGTCCTTAGCCCATTGCCCATCTGATCAAGATCCCATTGTAATCTGAGTAAAATTCTTCACTGTCAAATACACCTTCAAACTAACTATGCCTTTTATGTTCACATTCAAATTGTTTATATAAATGACTAAAGGTAGTGGACCCAGCACCGATCCTTGTGGCACACCACTTATCACAGGCATCCAATGTGAAGTTTTGTATCCAAATGGCTAGTTCTCCCTGTATTCCATGAGATCTAACCTTGTTAACCTTCCAATGCCTTCCTGAAGTCCATAGAGATCAGATCTACCGCTCCGTCCTCATCAATCCTCTTCAAAAAACTGAATCAAGTTCATGAGACATGATTTCCCATACACAAAGCCATGTTTACTATCCCTAATCAGTCCTGGCGTTCCCAAATAATTTAATTCCTGTCAATCACAATTCCCTCCAAAAGCTTGCCCAACTCCAATGTCAGGCTCACTGGTCAATAGTTCCCTAGCTTTTACTTACTACCTTTCTTAAACAGTGATGCCACGGTAGCCAACCTCCAGTATTTGTGCAACTCACCTGTGCCTATAGAAAATATAAGTATCTCAGCGAGTGGCCCACCAATCACTTGCCAAGTTTCCAACAGAGCTCTAGGGTACACCTATTTAGGTCCTGGCGATTAATCAACTTTTATGCACTTCAAGACACCCAACATTTCCTCCTCTGTAATATGGACATTTTTACAAGATGTCACCATCTATTTCCTCAGATTCTTAGTGGACTGTACAGATAGAAAATCCACACACTGCAGTGAGAGTACATGCAGATATATAAACGAAGTGAGAATACAAAGTTTGTGAGAAGATTTGTAGCTCGGGTGCTCGTTTTTGTGGTTCTGTTCGCCGAGCTGGGAGTTTTTGTTGCGAGGTGACATCCTCAGTGCTTGGGAGCCTCCTGTGAAGCGCTTCTGTACTGATTCCTCCGGCAGTTATAGTGGTTTGAATCTGCCACTTCCGGTTGTCAGTTGCTGTCCGCTGCAGTGGCTGGTATATAGGGTCTAGGTCGATGTGCCTGTTGATAGAATTCGTGGATGAGTGCCATGCCTCTAGGAATTCCCTGGCTGTTCTCTGTTTGGCTTGCCCTATAATACTGGTGTTGTCCCAATCGAATTCATGTTGTTTGTCATCTGAGTGTATGGCTACGAAGAAGAGCTGGTCGTGTCGTTTCGTGGCTAGTTGGTGTTCATGGATGTGGCTGTCTTCTTGTTTGTCCTATGTAGTGGATTGTGCAGTCCTTGCATGGGATTTTGTTCACTACGTTGGTTTCGCTCATCCTGGGTATCGGGTCCTTTGTCCTGGTGAGTTGTTGCCTGAGAGTGGCTGTTGGTTTGTGTGCTGTTATGAGTCCTAGTGGTCGCAGCAGTCTGACTGTCAGTCCAGAAATGCTCCTGATGTATGGTAGTGTAGCCAGTCCTTTGGGTTGTGGCATGTCCTCATTTCATTGTCTTTCCCTTAGGCATCTGTTGATGAAATTGCGCGGGTATCCGTTTTTGGTGAATACCTTGTACAGGTGTTCTTCTTCCTCTTTCTAAAGTTCTGGTGTGCTGCAGTGTGTTGTGGCCCTTTTGAATAATGTCCTGTTGCAACTTCGTTTGTGTGTGTTGGGGTGGTTGCTGTTTAGTGAACAGCACACTAAACTGAGAGTACTGATAGAGAAATAAGACACTGAGCTTAGAGATCAGATAGAGAAATGACAGACTTATTGGATTGTGCGCATAGAAAATCCACAGACTGAAGTGAGAGTACATAAAGATATATAAAAGAATGAAGTGAGAATACAGATACAGAAACAAAACAATGAACTGAGAGCACAGACAGAGATATAACACAATGAACTGAGTGTGGAGATATAACACAATGAACTGAGTGTGCAGATACAGATAGAGCACACTAAACAAAGAGCACAGATAGAGAAATACCACAGTATACTGACTGTACAGATACAGAAACAGCACACTGATCAGATAGGACAGATAGAGAAATAACACAATCAACTGACAGTACAAATAGAGAAACACATACTGAACAGACAGTAGAGAGAGAGAAATAACACGATAAAATGAGTGTTCAGATTGACAAACAGCACACTGAACTGAGAGTACAGACAAAGAAAGAACACACTGAACTGAGAGTAGAGACAAACAGCACACTTAATTGAGAGTACAGAGAGAAAGATAATAATGAACTCAGAAAACAGACACAGAAACAGCACACGGCTCCAAAAATACAGATAGAGGTCGAGCACATTGAACTGTGTACAAATGAAGAAATAAGACATTGAACTAAGAGTACATATAAAGAAACAACACACTGAATTGAGAGTACAGAGAGAGAAACAACACTGTGAAATGAGAGCAAAGATTAAGAAACAGCACACTGAAATTAGGGTACAGATAGAGAAACAACACAGTGAACTGCAATTTCAGGTAGAGAAATAGTACACTGCAAAGCGAGTACGGAGAGCGAAGTAACACAATGAATTGAGGGAACACAATAAAGAAACAACTTACTGAACTGAGAATACAGTCAAAGAAACGCCACACTGAACTGAGATTAGAAATAGAGAAACATCATACAGAACTGTTAGTTCAGATAGGGAAACAAAACACTATACAGAGAGAGAAACTACACAATGATCTGAGTGCACAGACACAGTAAGAGCACACCGAACTGTGAGTACAGTCAGAGAAACAAAACGCTGAACAGAGAGTTCAGGTAGAAAATAACTCAATGAACTGAGTGCACAGATGCAAAAGCAGTGAACAGAAATGAGAGTAGAGATAGAGAAACAGCACATTGAAATGAGAGTACATAATTGAGAAACAAAACAAAGAACTGAGTGTACAGACACAAAAACAACAGTGAGCAGTCAGTACAGGTAGAGAAACAGTACACAGGAGTGAGAGAACAAAAAGAAACACAACATACTAACCTGAGTGTAGACAAAGAGGAAACGCACACTGAGCAGTGAGACCAGATAGAGTGGCAGCACACTGAAATTAGAGGACACATAGAGAATAAACAAAATGAACGATTGTCCAGATACAGAAACAGCACAATGATCAGACAGGACAGATAGAGAAACAGCACGCTGAATTTAGTGTGCAGACTAAACTGAGAGGACTGATAGAGAAATAAGACACTGAGCTGAGAGATCAGATATAGAAATAACAGGCTTATTGGATTGTACACATAGAATATCCACAGACTGAAGTGAGAGTACATAAAGATATATAAAAGAACGAAGTGAGTATACAGATACAGAAACGAAACAATGAACTGAGAGCACAGACAGAGATAAAAGACAATGAACTGAGTGTGCAGATACAGATAGAGCACACTAAACAAAGAGCACAGATAGAGAAATAACACAATATACTGACGGTACAGATGCAGAAACAGCACACTGATCAGATAGGACAGATGGAGAAATAACACAATGAACTGACAGCACAAATAGAGAAACAGGACACTGAAGAGACAGCAGAAAGAGAGAAATAACACGATGAAATGGGTGTTCAGATTGACAAAGAGCACACTGAACTGAGAGTACAGACAAAGAAAGAGCACACTGAACTGAGAGTAGAGACAAACAGCACACTTAATTGAGAGTACAGAGAGGAAGAAAATAATGAACTCAGAAACAGGCACAGAAACAGCAACAGCACCAAGAATACAGATAGAGGATGAGCTCATTGAACGGTGTATAAATACAGAAATAGCACATTGAGCTGAGAGTACATATAAAGAAACAACACACTGAAATTAGAGTACAGATAGAGAAACATCGCACTGAACTGCGAGTTCAGCTCGTAAACAGTACACTGAAAAGTGAGTACAGATAGAGAAGTGACACAATGAATTGAGGGAACACATAAAGAAACAACTTACTGAAGTGAGAGCATAGTTAAAAAACAACACACTGAACTCAGAGTTCAGATAAAGGAACAAAACACTGAACTGAGAATACAGAGAGAGAAACAACGCAATGATCTGAGTGTACAGATCATTGAGTGTAAGAGCACACCGAACTGCGAGTTCATTTAGAGAAACAAAACACGCAACAGAGAGCACAGGTAGAGAAATAACACAATGAACTCCGTGTGAAGATACAGAAACAGTGCATTCAACTGATAGTACAGGTAAAGAAACAAGGCACTGAACTGAGAGTGCAGAACGAAACACAACACAATGAACTGCAAGTTCATACACAGAAACAAAACAGTGAACTTAGTGTATCTTGCAGAAACAACACTGAACTGAGAGTACAGACAAAGAAACTGCACTCTGAACTGAGGTGACATATAGAGATATAAAACAAGGAATTTTGTGCACAGATACAGAAACAGAACACTGAACTGAGAGTACAGAAAGAGAAACAGCACATTGAAATGAGAGTAGACATTGAGAAACAAAAGAAAGAACTGAGTGTACAGATGCAATAAACAATACTGTGCAGTGAGTACACATAGAGCAACAGTACATAGAACTGAGAGAACATACAGAAACACAACACACTAAACTGACAGTACTGAAACAGGAACAGCACACAGAACCGTGAGTTCAGATAGAAAAACAAAGCGCTGAACTGAGAATACAGAGAGAGAAAAACAACGCAACGAACTGAGTATGCAGACACAGTAAGAGCACACTGAACTGCGAGTCAGATTGAGAAACAAAACACTCAACAGAAAGTACAGGTAGAGAAATAACACAATGAACTTACTGTGCAGATACAGAAACACTGCGTTCAACTGATAATCCAGATAAAGAAGCAAGGCACTGAACTGAGAGCACCGAACGGAAAACAACACAATGAACTGCAAGTTCAGACACAGAAACAAAACAATGAACTTAGTGTATCGTTACAAAAACAATACATTGAACTGAGAGGACAGATAGAGAAACAACACACCAAACTGAAAGTACAGATAAAGAAATAACACAGTGAAATGAGTGTGATGTTACAGAAACAGCTGAGGGTACATGCAGAGAAATAAAACAATGAACTGCGTGCACAGATACAGAAACAGTGCTCTGAACTGTGAGTACAGATAGAGAAACAGCACACTGAAATGAAAGTACATATTGAGGAACAAAACGAAGAACTGAGTGTACAGATACAAAAACAACACTGTTCAGTCAGTACAGATAGAGAAACAGCACACACTAAACTGGGAGGACACAAAGAGGAACAGTACACTAAGCAGTGAGTACAGATGGAGAAGCAGCACACTGAAATGAGACAGCACATAGAGAAATGACAAGAACTGAGTATACAGATACAGAAACAGCACACTGATCAGATAGGAAAGATAGAGAAATAGCACAATGAATTTAGTGTGCAGATACAGGAACAACACACTAAACTGAGAGTACTGATAGAGAAATAAGACACTGAGCTGAGAGATCAGATATAGAAATAACAGACTTACTGAATTGTGCACACTGAAAATCCACAGACTGAAGTGAGAGGACATAAAGATATATAAAAGAACCAAGTGAGTATACAGATACAGAAACAAAACAATGAACTGAGAGTACAGACAGAGATATAACACCATGAACTGGGTGTGCAGATACAGATAGAGAACATCAGTCAAAGAGCATAGATAGAGAAATACCATAATATACCGACTGTACTCTCATTTGAAATGAGAGTTGTTTCTTTATGTGTTGCCTCAATTCATTGTGTTACTTCGCTGTCCGTACACCCTTTTCAGTGTACTGTTTCTCGACCTGAAATCACAGTTCACTATGTGGTTTCTGTATCAGTACTCTAATTTCAGAGTGTTGTTTCTTAATCTGTACTCTCAATTCAGTGTGTTGTTTCTTTATATGTACTCTCCGTTCAATGTCTTATTTCTTCAGTTGTACACAGTTCAATGTGCTTGTCCTCTATCTGTATTCTTGGAGCCGTGTGTTGTTTCTGTGTCTGTTTTCTGATTTCATTATTTTCTTTCTCACTGTAACTCTCAATGAAGTGTGCTGTTTGTCTCTCCTCTGAGTTCAGTGTGCTGTTTCTTTGTACTCTCAGTTCAGTGTGCTGTTTGACAAATGAACACTCATTTCATCGTGTTGTTTCTCTCTCTCTACTGTCTGTTCAGTGTGTGTTTCTCTATTTGTACAGTCAGTTCATTGTTTTGTTTCTGTATCCGTATACTCACTTCATTCTTTTATATATTTCACTTCAGTCTTTGGATTTTCTAGGTGCACAATCCAATAAGTCTGTTATTTCTCATCTTAGTACGTTGTGTTTCTGTGTGTTTTGTATCTGTACACTCAGTTCTTTGTTTTGTTTCTCTATATGTACTCTCATTTCAGTGTGATGTTTCTTAATCTGTACTCTCAATTCAGTGTGTTGTTTCTTTATATGTACTCTCAGTTCAATGCGTTATTTCTCCATTTGTACACTCTTCAATTTGCTCGACCTGTATCTGTATTCTCGGAACCGTGTACTGTTTCTGTGTCTGTTTTCTGAGTTCATTATTTTCTTTCTCTCTGTACTCACAATTAAGTGTGCTGCTTGTCTCTACTCTCAGTTCAGTGTGCTCTTCCTATGTCTGTACTCTCAGTTCTGTGTGCTGCTTATAATCTGAACACTCATTTCATCGTGTTATTTCTCTCTCTCTACTGTCTGTTCAGTGTGTGTTTCTCTATTTGTACTGTCAGTTCATTGTGTTATTTCTCTATTTGTCCTATCCGATCAGTGTGCTGTTTCTGTATCTGTACAGTCAGTATATTGTGGTATTTCTCTATCTGGGGTCTTTGTTTCGTGTGCTCTATCTGTATCTGCTCTCAGTTCATTGTTTTGTTTCTGTATCTGTACTCTCACTTCGTTCTTTTATATATCTTTATGTACTCTCACTTCATTCTATGGATTTTCTATGTGCACAATCCAATAAGTCTGTTATTTTTCAGTTTAATATGTTGTGTTTCTGTGTGTTCTCTCAGTTCAATGTACTGTATCTCTAGCTGTGCTGATTGCTCATTGTTGTTTTTGTACCTGTACACTCAGTTCTTTGCATTGTTTCTCAATATGTACTCTCATTTCAGTGTGCTGTTTCTCTACATGTACTCTCATTTCAGTTCACTGTTTTTGTATCTTTGCACACAGTTCATTGAGTGATTTTCTACCTGAACTCTCTGTTCAGTGTTTTGTTTCTATGTCTGAACTCGCAGTTCGGTGTGCTCTTACTGTGTCTGTACACTCAGATCATTGTGTAGTTTCTCAGTCTGTATCGTGTTTTGTTTCCCTATCTGAACTAACAGTTCTGTATGATGGTTCTCTATTTCAAATCTCAGTTCAGTGTGCTGTTTCTTTAACTGTACTCTCAGTTCAGTGAGTTATTTCTTTATGTGTTCCCTCAATTCGTTGTGTTACTTCGCTACCCGTACTCCCTTTTCAGTGTACTGTTTCTCTACCTGAAATCGCACTTCACTGTGTTGTTTCTCTATCGGTACTCTAATTTCAGTGTGCTCTATCTTAATCTGTGCTCTCAGAACAGTGTGTTGTTTCTCTTTCTGTACTCTCAATTAAGTGTGGTCTTTGTCTCTGCTCTGAGTTCAGTGTACTCTCAGTTTAGTGTGCTGTTTGTCAATCTGAATACTCATGTCATACTGTTATTTCTCTCTCTCTTCTGTCTGTTCAGTGTGTGTTTCTCTATTTGTGCTGTCAGTTCATTGAGTTATTTCTCTATCTGTCCTATCTGATCAGTGTGCTGTTTCTGTATCTGGACAATCATTTAATTTTGTTAATTCTCTATGTGTTCTCTAATTTCAGTGCTGCCACTCTATCTGGACTCACTGCTCAGTGTGCTGTTCCACTTTGTGTCCTCTCAGTTTAGTGTGTTGTGTTTCTGTGTGTTTTCTCACGTCTATGTACTGTTTCGCTATCTTTACTGACTGCTCACTGTTATTCTCTATTTGTACAGTCAGTTCATTGTGTTATTTCTCTATCTGTCCGATCTGATCAGTGTGCTGTTTCTGTATCTGTACAGTCAGTATATTGTGGTATTTCTCTATCTGTGCTCTTTGTTTAGTGTGCTCTATCTGTACCTGCACACTCAGTTCATTGTGTTATATCTCTGTCTGTGCTCTCAGTTCATTGTTTTGTTTCTGTATCTGTATACTCACTTCGTTCTTTTATATATCTTTATGTACTGTCACTTCATTCTGTGGATTTTCTATGTGTACAATCCAATAAGTCTATTTCCCCATCTGATCTCTCAGCTCAGTGTCTTATTTCGCTATCATTACTCTCAGTTTAGTGTGCTGTTCCTGTATCTGCACACTAAATTCATTGTGCTATTTCTCCATCTGTCCTATCTGATCAGTGTGCTGTTTCTGTATCTGTAAAATCATTTCATTTTGTTAATTCTCTATGTGTTCTCTAATTTCTGAGTGCGGCCACTCTATCTGGACTCATTGCTCAGAGCGCTGTTCCTCTTTGTGTCCTCTCAGTTTAGTGTGTTGTGTTTCTGTGTGTTCTCTCAGTTCTATGTACTATTTCTCTATCTTTACTAACTGCTCACAGTTGTTTTTGTATCTGTACACCCAGTTCTTTGTTTTGTTTCTCTATCTGTACTCTCATTTCAGTGTGATGATTCTTAATCTGTACTCTCAATTCAGTGTGTTGTTCCTTTATATGTAATCTCAGTTCAATGTGTTATTTCTCCATTTGTACACAGTTCAATCTGCTCGTCCTCTACCTGTATTCTTATAGCCGTCTGCTGTATCTGTGTCTGTTTTCTGATGTGATTATTTTCTTTCTCGCTGTACTCTCAATGAAGTGTGCTGTTTGTCTCTACTCTCAGTTCTGTGTGCTCTTTCTTTGTCTCTACTCTCAGTTCAGTGTGCTGTTTGTCAATATGAACACTCATTTCATACTGTTATTTCTCTCTCTCTACTGTCTGTTCAGTGTGTGTTTCACTATTTCTACTGTCAGTTGATTGTGTTATTTCTCTATCTGTCCGATCTGATCAGTGTGCTGTTTCTGTATGTGTACAGTCAGTATATTGTGGTATTCCTCTATCTGTGCTCTTTGTTTTGCGTGCTTCATCTGTATCTGCACACTCAGTTCATTGTGTTATATCTCTGTCTGTGCTCTCAGTTCATTGTTTTGTTTCTGTACCTGTACTCTCACTTCGTTCTTTTATATATGATTATGTACTCTCACTTCATTCTATGGATTTTCTATGCGCACAATCTAGTAAGTCCGTTAGTTTTCAGTTTAATATGTTGTGTTTCTGTGTGTTCTCTCAGTTCTATGTACTGTTTCTCTATGTGTACTGATTGCTCACTGTTGTTTTTGTATCTGTACACTCAGTTCTTTGTTTTGTTTCTCAATATGTACTCTCAATTCAGTGTGCTGTTTCTCTACCTGTACTCTCATTTCAGTTCACTGTTTTAGCATCTGTGCACACTGTTCATTTGAGTGATTTTCTACCTGTACTCTCTGTTCAGTGTTTTCTTTCTCTGTCTGAACTCGCAGTTCGGAGTGCTCTTACTGTGTCTGTACACTCAGATCATTGTGTAGTTTCTCTCTCTGTATTCTCAGTTCAGTTTTTTGTTTCCCTATCTGAACTCACAGTTCTGTCTGATGTTTCTCTATCTCTAATCTCAATTCAGTGTGCTGTTTCTTTAACTGTACGCTCAGTTCAGTGAGTTGTTTCTTTATGTGTTCCTTCGTTGTGTTACTTCACTATCCGTACTCCCTTTTCAGCGTACTGTTTCTCTACCTGAAATCGCAGTTTACTGTGCTGTTTCTCTATCTGTACTTTAATTTCAGTGTACTGTTTCTTAATCTGTGCTCTCAGTTCAGTGTGTTGTTTCTCGCTCTGCACTCTCAATTCAGTGTGTTGTTTCTTTATATGTACTCTCAGTTCAATGTCTTATTTCTTCATTAGTACACAGTTCAATCTGCTCGTCCTCTATCTGTATTCTTGGAGCTGTGTGCTGTTTCTGTGTCTGTTTTCTGATTTCAATATTTCTTTCTCTCTGTACTCTCAATGAAGTGTGCTGTTTGTCTCTACTCTCAGTTCAGTGTGCTCTTTCTTTGTCTGTACTCTCAGTTCAGTGTGCTGTTTGTCAATCTGAACACTCATTTCATACTGTTATTTCTCTCTCTCTACTGTCTGTTCAGTGTGTGTTTCTCTATTTCTACTGTCAGTGCATTGTGTTATTTCTCTATCTGTCCGATCTGATCAGTGTGCTGTTTCTGTATCTGTACAGTTAGTATATTGTGGTATTTCTCTATCTGTGCTCTTTGTTTACTGTGCTCTATCTGTATCTGCACACTCAGTTCATTGTATTATATCTCTGTCTGTGCTCTCAGTTCATTGTTTTGTTTCTGTATCTGTACTCTCACTTCGTTCTTTTATATATCTTTATGTTCTCTACTTCAGTCTGTGGATTTTCTATGTGTACAATCCAATAAGTCTGTTATTTCTATATCTGATCTCTCAGCTCAGTGTCTTATTTCTCTATCAGTACTCTCAGTTTAGTGTGCTGTTCCTGTATCTGCACACTAAATTCATTGTGCTATTTCTACATCTGTCCTATCTGAACAGTGTCTCTGTTACTGACCCAGAGGAGAGCAGTCTGACCCCACAGTGTCTCTTTCACTGACCCAAGGGAAAGCAGACTCACCCCACTGCATCTGCGTCACTGACCCTGGGGAGAGCAGACTGAACCCACGTTTTCTCTGTTACTGACCCTGGGTAGAGCAGACTGACCCTTGTGTGTCTGTAACAATGACTCAGGGGAGACCAGACTGACCCCATTGAGTCTTTATCATTAATGTAGGGGAGAACAGACTGACCCCATCACATGCCTGTCACTGATCCAGGGAGGGAAGTTTGACCCCATTGTGTCTCCGTCACTGACCCAAGGGAGACCATACTGATCCCATTGTGTTTCCGTTACTGTCCCAGAGGAGAGCAGACTGACCCCACTGTGTCTCTTTCACTGACCACAGGGGAGAGCAGCCTGACCCCACAATGTCTCTTTCACTGACCAATGGGAAAGCAGACTGACCCCACTGTGTATCTGTTACTGACCCTCGGGAGAGCAGACTGAACCCACTGTGTCTCTGTTACTTACCCTGGGGAGGGCTGACTGATCCCAGTATGTCACTGTCACTGACCCAGAGGAGAGCAGACTGAAACCACTGTGTCTGTATCAATGACCCTGGGGAGGGCAGACTGACCCCACTGTGTCTCTTTCACTGACCACAGGGGAGAGCAGCCTGAAACAACTGCGTCTATAACAATGACTCAGGGGAGAGCAGCCTGACCCCACTATGTCTCTTTCACTGACCCAGGGGACAGCAGACTCACCCTCCCGTGTATTTGCTACTGACCCTGGGGAGAGCAGACTGAACCCACTGTGTCTCTGTTACTTACCCTGGGGAGGGCAGACTGAAACCACTGTGTCATTGTCACTGACCCAGAAGAGAGCAGACTGAAACCACGTGTCTTTATCACTGAACTTGAGGAAAGCAACTGACCCCACTGTGTCTCTGTTACTGACCCTGGGAAGGGCAGTCTGACCCCACTGTGTCACTGTCACAGACCTAGAGGAGAGCAGACTGAAACCATTGTGTCTGTATCAATGACCCAGGGGAGAGCAGACTGCCCCACTGTGTCTTTATCACTGACGTAGGGGGGAGCAGACTGACCCAATCACGTACCTGTCACAGACACAGGGCAGGAAGATTGACCCCACTGAGTCTCTGTCACAGACCCAAGGGAAAGCAGACTGACCCCACTGTGTCTGTATCACTGACCCAGAGGAGAGCACACTGAAACCACTGTGTCTGTAACAATGACTCAGGGGAGAGCAGACTGACCCCACTGTGTCTTTATCACTAATATAGGGGAGAGGAGACTGAGCCCATCACGTCCCTGTCACTGATCCAGGGAGCGAAGATTGACCCCGCTCTTCTTCTGTCACTGACCCCAGAGATGGGAAGACTGACCTCATTGTATCTCTGTCATGGACCCAAGGGAGAGCAGACTAAGCCAACTTTAGTCTGTCACTGACCCCAGGAAGAGCAGCATGACCCCACTGTGTTTCTGTCACTGACCCTGGGAGGGCAGACTGACCCCACTGTGTCTGTATCACTGACCCCAATGAGAGCAGACTGACCCCACTGTGTCTCTGTTACTGACCCCAGGGGAAGCAGAGTGACCCCACTGTGTGTCTGTCACTGACCCCAGGGGAGAGCAGCCTGACTCCACTGTATGTCTGTTCCTAACCCAGGGGAGACTAGACTGATTCCACTGTGTTGCTGTCACTGACGCAAGGGAGAGCAGACTAACCCAACTGTGTGTCTGTCACTGACCCTGAGGAGGGCAGACTGACCCCACTGTGTCTGTATCACTGACCCGAGGGAGAGCAGACGGACCCCACTGTGTCTCTGTTTACTGACCCTGGGGAGAACAGACTGACCCCACTGTGTGTCTGTTACTGATCCAGAGGAGAGCAGACTGACCCTACTGTGTCTGTATCATTGACGCCAGGGAAGAGTAGACTGACCCTACTGTGTTTCTGGCACTGACCATGGCTAGAGCAAACTGACCCCTCTGTGCCTCTGTCACTGAACCCAGAGGATGGAAGACTGAACCCACTGAATCTCTGTCATTGACCCAGGGGAGAGCAGCCTGACACCACTGTGTTTCTGTCACTGACCCTGGGGATAGCAGACTGACCCCACGGTGTCTGTATCAGTGACTCCACGGAGCGCAGACTGACCCTATGTGTCTCTGTCACTGACCCAGGGGTGAGCAGCCTGACCCTTCTGTGTCTGTATCACTCACCCCAGGGGAGAGTAGACTGGCCCTACTATGTCTCTGTCACTGACCTTGGGGAGACCAAACTGAACCCACTGTGTCTCTTTCACTGACCACAGGGGAGAGCAGATGGCCAAACTGTGTCTGTATCACTGACCCCAGGGGACAGCAGACTGACCACACTGGGTCTCGGTTACTGACCCTGGGGAGAGCAGACTGACCCTACTGTGCCACTGTCACTGGCCTTGGGGAGAGCAACTGACCCCACTCTATCTCTGTTACTGACCCTGGGAAGGGCAGTCTGACCCCACTGTGTCACTGTCACAGACCTAGAGGAGAGCAGACTGAAACCACTCAGTCCGTATCCATGACCCAGAGGAGAGCATACTGAAACCACAGTGTCTGTAACAATGACTCAGGGGAGAGCACAATGACCCCACTGTGTCTTGATCACTGGTGTAGGGGAGAGCAGACTGACCCCATCACATCCCTGTCACTGACCCAGGGAGGGAAGATTGACCCCACTGTGTCTCTCTCACTGACCCAAGGGAGAGCAGACTGATCCCCCTGTGTCTTGTCACTGACCCCAGGGAGGGAATACTGTCCCCACTGTGTCTCTGTCATTGACCCAGGGGAGAGCAGCCTGACCCAACTGTGTCTCTGCCACTGACCCCAGGGGAGAGCTGCCTGACCCCTCTGTGTCTCTGTCACTGACCCCAGGAGAGAGCAGACTGTCCCAACTGTGTCTGTATCACTGACCCCAGGGGAGAGCAGTCTGACCCGACTTGTCTCTGCCACTGACCACAGGAGAGAGCAGCCTGACCCCTCTGTGTCTCTGTCACTGAACCCAGAGAGAGCAGACTGAACTCACTGTGTCTCTGTCCCTGACCCAGGGGAGAGCAGACTGACCCCACTGTGTTTCTGTTACTGACCTATGGTAGAGCAGAATGACCCCACTGTGTCTCTTTCACTGACCACAGGGGAGAGCAGCCTGACCACACTGTGTCTCTTTCACTGACCCAGGGGAAAGCAGACTGATCCCACTTTGTCAATGTCACGGACCCCAGGGGACAGCAGACTGACCACACTGGATCTCTGTTACTGAACCTGGGGAGATCAGACTGACCCTACTGTGCCACTGTCACTGACCCAGAGGAGAGCAGACTGAAACCACTCAGTCTGTATCCATGACCCAGGGGAGAGCAGACTGATCCCACTGTATCTCTGTCACTGAACCCAGGGGACAGCAGACTGACCCCACTGTGCATCAGTTACTGACCCAGAGGAGAGCAGACTGACCCTACTGTGTTTGTATCACTGACCTTGGCGAGAGGAAACTTACCCCTCTGTGCCTCTGTCACTGACCCCAGAGGATGGAAGACTGACCCCAATATGTCTCTGTTACTGACCATGGGGAGAGCAGACTGACCCCACTGTATGTCTGTCACTGACCCCAGGGAGAGCGGTCTGACCCCACTGTGTCTCTGTCACGGACCACAGGGGAGAGCAGTCTGACCCCACTGTGTCTCTGTCACGGGCCCTGTGGAGAACAGACTGACCGCACTGTGTCTGTATCACTGACCCAAGGGAGAGCAGACTGATCCCACTGTATCTCTGTCACTGAACCCAGGGGACAGCAGACTGACCCTACTGTGTCTGTATCCCTGACCCCAAGGAAGAGTAGACTGACCCTACTGTGTCTCTGTCACTGACCTTGGCGAGAGCAAACTGACCCCTCTGTGCCTCTGTCACTGACCCCAGAGGTTGGAAGACTGACGCCACTGTGTCTCTGTCATTGACCCGGGGGGAGAGCAGACTAACCCCACTGTGTGTCTGTCGTTGACCCCAGGGGAGAGCAGCCTGACCCCACAGTATGTCTGTTCCTAACCCAGGGGAGAGCCCACTGATTCCACTGTGTCTCTGTCACTGACCCAGGGGAGAGCAGACTAACCCAACTGTGTGCCTGTCACTGACCCTGGGGTGTGCAGACTGACGCCACGGTGTCTCTGTTACTGACACTGGGGAGAGCAGACTGACCCCACTGTGTGTCTGTCAATGATCTCGGGGGAGAGCAGCCTGACCCGACTGTTTCTCTGTCACTGACCCCATTGGAGGGCAGCCTGACACCACTGTATGTCTATTACTAACCCAGGGGAGAGCAGACTGACCCCACTGTGTCTGTATCACTGACGCCAGGGGGAGCACACTGACCCCACTGTGTGTCTGTCACTGACCCCAGGGAGAGCAGCCTGACTCAACTGTGTTTCTGTCACTGGCCCTGGTGAGAACAGACTGACCCCACTGCCTCTGTATCACTGACGCCAGGGAGAGCAGACTGACCCCACTGTTTATAACCCAGGGCAGAGCCCACTGATTCTTCTGTGTCTCTGTAACTGACCCAGGGGAGATCAGACTAACCCAACTGTGTGCCTGTCACTGACCCTGGGTAGTGCAGACTGACCCCACTGTGTCTGTATCACTGACCCCAGGGAGAGCAGACTGAACCCACGGTGTCTCAGTTACTGACCCTGGGGAGATTGAACTGACCCCACTGCGTGTCTGTCACTGGCCCCATGGGAGAGGAGACTAACCCAACTGCGTGCCTGTCACTGACCCTGGGGAGTGCAGACTGACCCCACTGTGTCTGCATCACTGACCCCAGGGAGAGCAGACTGACCCTACTGTATCTGTATCACTCACCCCAGGGGAGAGTAGACTGACCCAACTATGTCTCTGTCACTGACCACAGGGGAGAGCAGCCTGACCCCACTGTGTCTCTGTCACTGACCCAGGGGGAAGCAGACTGACCCCACTGTGTCTGTATCACTGACCCAGAGGAGAGCATACTGAAACCACTGTGTCTGTAACAATGACTCAGGGGAGGGCAGACTGACCCCCCTGTGTCTTTATCACTGATGTAGTGGAGAGCAGACTGACCCCATCACGTGCCTGTCACTGACCCAGGGAGGGAAGATTGACCCCACTGTGTCTCTGTCACTGACCCAAGGGAGAGGAGACTGAACCCACTGTGTCTCTGTTACTGACCCTGGGGAGGGCAGACTGACCCCACTGTGTCACTGTCACTGGCCTTGGGGAGACCAACTGACCCCACTGTGTCTCTGTTACTGACCCAGAGGAGAGCAGTCTGACCCCACTGTGTCACTGTAACTGACACAGAGGAGAGTAGACTGAAACCACACAGTCTGTATCAATGACCCGGGGAGAGCAGACTGACCCCACTGTGCCTTTATCAATGACGTAGGGGGGAGCAGACTGACCCCATCATGTACCTGTCACTGATCCAGGGAGGGAAGATTGACTCCGCTGTTCTTCTGTCACTGAGCCCAGAGAAGGGAAGACTGACCTCATTGCATCTTTGTCATAGACCGAGGGGAGAGCAGACTAACCCAACTTTAGTCTGTCATTGACCCCAGGGAGAGCAGCCTGACCCCACTGTGTTTCTGTCACTGACCCTGGGAGGGCAGACTGACCCCACTGTGTCTGTATCACTGACCCCAGGGAGAGCAGACTGACCCCACTGTGTCTCTGTTACTGACCCCAGGGAGAGCAGCCTGACCCCACTGTATGTCTGTTCCTAACCCAGGGCAGAGCCCACTGATTCTTCTGTGTCTCTGTAACTGACCCAGGGGAGATCAGACTTACCCAACTGTGTGCCTGTCACTGACCCTGGGGAGTGCAGACTGACCCTACTGTGTCTGTATCACTGACCCGAGGGAGAGCAGATTGACCCCACGGTGTCTCAGTTCCTGACCCTGGGGAGATTGGACTGACCCCACTGCGTGTCTGTCAATGATCCCGGGGGAGAGCAGCCTAACCCGACTGTGTCTCTGTTACTGACCCCATGGGAGAGCAGACTAACCCAAATGTGTGCCTGTCACTGACCCTGGAGAGTGCAGACTGACCCTACTGTGTCTGTATCACTCACCCCAGGGGAGAGTAGACTGACCATACTATGTCTCTGTCACTGACCTTGGGGAGAGCAAACTGAACCCACTGTGTCTCTTTCACTGACCACAGGGGAGAGCAGTCTGACCCCACTGTGTCTCTGTCACTGACCCAGGGGAAAGCAGACTGGCCATACTGTGTCTGTATCACTGACCCCAGGGGACAGCAGACTGTCCACACTGGGTCTCTGTTACTGACCCTGGGGAGAGCAGACTGACCCGACTGTGCCACTGTCACTGGACTTGGGGAGAGCAACTGACCCCACCGTGTCTCTTACTGACCCAGAGGAGAGCAGACTGAAACCACTCAGTCTGTATCCATGACCCAGGGGAGAGCATACTGAAACCACTGTGTCTGTAACAACGACTCAGGGGAGAGCACAATGACCCCACTGTGTCTTGATCACTGGTGTCGGGGAGAGCAGACTGACCCCATCACTTCCCTGTCACTGACCCAGGGAGGGAAGATTGACCCCACTGTGTCTCTATCACTGACCCAAGGGAGAGCAGACTGACCCCACTGTGTCTCTGTCACTGACCCCAGGGAGGGGATACTGTCCCCACTGTGTCTCTGCCACTGACCCCAGGGGAAAGCTGCCTGACCCCTCTGTGTCTCTGTCACTGACCCCAGGGGAGAGCAGACTGTCCCAACTGTGTCTGTATCACTGACCCCAGGGGAGAGCAGTCTGACCCTACTTGTCTCTGCCACTGACCCCAGGAGAGAGCAGCCTGACCCCTCTGTGTCTCTGCCACTGACCCCAGAGAGAGCAGACTGAACTCACTGTGACTCTGTCCCTGACCCAGGGGAGAGCAGACTGACCCCACTGTGTTTCTGTTACTAACCTATGGGAGAGCAGATTGACCCCACTGTGTCTCTTTCACTGACCACAGGGGAGAGCAGCCTGACCACACTGTGACTCTTTCACTGACCCAGGGGACAGCAGACTGATCCCACTTTGTCTATCTCACGGACCCCAGGGGACAGCAGACTGACCCCACTGTGCATCGGTTACTGACCCTGGGGAGAGCAGACTCAACCCACTGTATCTCTGTTACTGATCCTGGGGAGGGCTGTCTGACCCCACTGTGTTACTGTCACTGACCTAGAGGAGAGCAGACTGAAACCACTCTGTCTGCATCAATGACTTAGGGGAGAGCAGATTGACCCCCCTGTGTCTTTATCACTGATGTAGGGGGCAGCAGACTGACCCCAATACGTCCCTGTCACTGACTCAGGGAGGAAAGATTGACTCCACTGCGTCTCCGTGACTGACGCAGAGGAGAGCAGTCTGTCCCTACTGTGTCTGTATCAATAATCTGGAGGACAGCAGACTGAAACCATTGTGTCTGTATCAATGACTCAGGGGAGGGCAGATTGACCCCACTGTGTCTTTATCATTGACCCCACGGGACAGCAGATTGACCCAAATGTGTTTCTGTCACTGGCCCTGGGGAGAACAGACTGACCCCGCTGTGTCTGTATCACTGACGCCAGGGAGAGCAGACTGACCCCACTGTGTTTCTGTCACTGACCCTGGGAGGGCAGACTGACCCCACTGTGTCTGTATCACTGACCCCAGGGAGAGCAGACTGACCCCACTGTGTCTCTGTTACTGACCCCAGGGGAGAGCAGCCTGACCCCACTGTATGTCTGTTCCTAACCCAGGGCAGAGCCCACTGATTCTTCTGTATCTCTGTAACTGACCCAGGGGAGATCAGACTAACCCAACTGTGTGCCTGTCACTGACCCTGGGTAGTGCAGACTGACCCCACTGTGTCTGTATCACTGACCCCAGGAAGAGCAGACTGAACCCACTGTGTCTCACTTACTGACCCTGGGGAGATTGGGCTGACCCCACTGCGTGTCTGTCACTGGCCCCATGGGAGAGCAGACTAACCCAACTGCGTGCCTGTCACTGACCCTGGGGAGTGCAGACTGACCCCACTGTGTCTGCATCACTGACCCCAGGGAGAGCAGACTGACCCTACTGTATCTGTATCACTCACCCCAGGGGAGAGTAGACTGACCCAACGATGTCTCTGTCACTGACCTTGGGGAGAGCAAACTGAACCCACTGTGTCTCTTTCACTGACCACAGGGGAGAGCAGTCTGACCCCACTGTGTCTCTGTCACTGACGCAGGGGAAAGCAGACAGACCCCGCTGTGTCTGTATCACTGACCCAGAGGAGAGCATACTGAAACCACTTCGTCTGTAACAATGACCCAGGGGAGAGCAGACTGACCCCACTATATGTCTGTTCTTAAGCCAGGGGAGACCAGACTGATTCCACTGTGTCTCTATCAGTGATCCAGGGGAGAGCAGACGAACCCAAATGTGTGTCTTTCACTGACCCTGGG